>NW_020954619.1:44454631-44486396 GCF_900497805.2 Vombatus ursinus | reverse complement strand
CTCTCTCTCTCTCTCTCTCTCTCTCTCTCTCTCTCTCTCCCCCTTTTGCCCTGTCCACTTTCAAAAGTGTTTTGTTTCTGCCTTCTGTCTTTCATTTCCCCCAATCTATTCTCCCTTCTATCACCCCTTAATTTTATTTTTTAAATAATCATCTCATCTTTTCAATTCACATTCATTCCCTTTGTCCATTCTTTTCTGTTTACCATTTTATACTTATCTCGAGTCTTGTATTTGAAAGTAAGATTTTCTGCTCAGATGTGGTATTTTCATCATGAATGTTTGAAAGTGCTCTATTTCATTAAATATTTTTCCATGAAGGATTATACTCACTTTTGCTGTGTAAGTCATTGGCGGTTATAATTCTAACTTTTTTACCCTCCAGAATATCATATTCTAAACCTACTGATCTTTTAATGTAGAAACTGCTAAGTCCTGTATTATCTTGACTGTGGCTCCACAATATTTTATTGTTTCTTTCTGGCTGCTTGTAATATTTTCTCCTTGACCTGGGAGCTCTAAAATTTGCCTATAATATTCCTGGGAGTTTTCATTTTGTGATCTCTTTCAGGAGGTGACCAGTGGATTCTTTAAATTTCTATTTTACCCCCTGGTTCTAGAATATAAGGGCAGATTTCCTTGATAATGTCTTGAAAGATGACTTAGGATCTTTTTTTTTATCATGGCTTTCAAGTAGTCCAATAATTTTTAAACTTTCTCTCCTTGATATATTTTCCAGGTCAGTTGTTTTTCCAATGAGATATTTCACATTTTCTTCTATTTTTTTTCCATTCTTTTGGTTTTATTTTATTTTTTTCTTGCTGTCCCATAAAGTCATTAGTTTACACTTGCCCAATTCGAATTTTTAGGGGATTATTTTTTCAGTGAATTTTGCACCCCATTTTTCATTTAAACAACTCTACTTTTTAAGGAGTTCTTTTCTTCATTGAATTTCTGTACCTCTTTTTCCACTTGGCCAATTATGCTTTTCAAAGTATCCTTTTCTTCATTTAATTTTATGCCTCTATTACCATTTGGCCTAGTCTTTTTTTTAAGATATTATTTTCTTTAGTGTTTTTGGTGCTTCCTTTACCAAGTTGTTGACTCTTTTTTCATGATTTCCTTGCATCGCTCTCATTTCTCTTCCCAATTTTTCATCTACCATTCTTACCTGATTTTTTAAAATCTTTTTTTTTGAGCATTTCAATAGCTTTTGAAATCAGTTCATATTCATTTTTCAGGCTTTGGATATATGAGTTTTGACTTTGTTGTTTTCTTCTGAGTTTGTATTTTGATTTTTCCTGTCACCATAGTAACTTTCTATGGTCAGGATCTCTTTCTGCTGTTTGCTAATTTTTTCAGACTATTTCTTGGCTTTAACTCTGTACTAAAGTGGGTGTCTGCTTCCATAGTTGAGGGGGCACTGTTCCAAGCTTCAGGGTTTTTTTTGTTTGTTTGTTTATTTGTTTTTTGGTATAGTTATTTTTAAAGGTAATTCTGGGGATCTGTAAGCTTTTGGTTCTTCCAAGGTGGTATGACCTAGAGAAAGGTGGGCCTACTACTCTTCTGGCCTCTGCTCTTGTCTGTGAGTGACCACAAGTACTCTTTGCCACCCTAGAACTATGGTCAGAGTCCCAGGTCCTCTGTGGGTACAAGCTCTGGTGTGCTAGTACTCCTCCTCACCTTGGGAACGAGACAAAGGACTGCAACTCAGATCCAAGTGTGGACAATGTAACTGAGTCCTGCCCCTGGTGCCAGCAAATGAACCCCTATAATCTCCTTCTCACCAGTTGTCTGACCTCCTTACCATCTATGGGTTTAGAGGTCCGGAAATTGCCACTGCTGTCACTGATTCAGTTGCCCCCAAAACCTACTGATGGTTTGCTGGGGTGTGGCCTAAGCTGGACTACACTCTACTTTCACCCAGGTGCAACAGACCTTTCCTGCCAACCTTCTAGTTGTATTGGGATGAAATATTTTCACCCCATTATTTGTGGATTCTGACACTCCAGAATTTGTTTTGAGGCATTATTTAAATTTGTTTGGAGAGGTTGGAGAAAAGCTCAGGTGAATGCCTTGCCTTTTCTTCTCATCTTGACTCCACCTCAATTGTTTAATGCATGGCAATCTGTCAATAGTCATTTTGTGTGACAGTTTCTGAGTGATACTTTCTCAAATTAGTGGATAGGTAGAGGGGTATCTCTTGCTTAACCACCTTGGTTACCTGATCTATCTCCATTAGACTTTTGTGCATGCACATGGACCCACTTTTTATAGAACTTACATTCTACTGAAACAGGCCTGAGTCAAAGGCATGAGAAGGAAGGAGGAGATACAATTTAGTTTCAAGAGAGTACATAGAAGGCTAGAAAAACTAGAAAGAAAGAACCACATTATGAGGTGTCTTCAGTACTATTTGTTATACATGTTTTGTTTCTTCTTTGATGAAAAGTAGAGATGGGAGTGAGAGAAAATCATTTTGTGTCAATTCAAAAAACTAATCATAGATTAATAAATAAATAAACTAAAACACTATTCTCCACTGTGAAAAATTTCCTCTAATGAAAGATTTTTGAAAAGATCTTAGTACATATTTTGATGAGCCGCATTAAAAACGTAGAAAAGGAATAAAGCCTATTTCAAGTCACCTTTTTGCCTTAGATTACAACTTAGAATGACAAATGTAGACAACATGTAGAGAGAGTATGAAATAATCAGGATGTCTAGTTTTGTACCAGAACACCCTCAAGCCACTCACAATTACCAACACCCTCCTTGTGAGAATAGAGAGTCATCTGAATCATTTACAGAAAATGTTTGATAATTAGAAACTAAACTTATTCTCTAGAAGGCTCAGAATTTTTCACATTCTTCATCTTTTTATTCCACATCAGATCTTGATAGAAAAAAATAAGTTTTTTTTCTTTAATGACATCTCAACATTTGTCTACACTGCTATGGATTTTTCAGGGATTCTTGAATCACAGCAGCAAAGACATATTTAGGGGTGGGGAGTGCAGGGAGGAGATTGACACATTTTATTCCAGGGAAAGCTTCACTATCATTTCCTTCTGGACCTCCAGAAAACAAAAATTACAAACTACTCTCTTCCTACTGACATTTATAAAGACATCTTAGCAGTTTGGACATATTAAACAGCCATCACCTTCTTAGGGCTGTTATGGTTCTATGTGCATCCTTTGTGCTTTTCAATGGCCTCTAGGTTCCTTTCTTTCTATCCTGAGGACCCTTTCCCATGTCTCATATAATATTTCTGTAGCATCTGACTCTGTAAGTGATTGGTGCTTCTTAGGAACTGAACTTTTCTTTATGATATCACTCAGTAGGTTTAATGTATGCCTTACTCTAAGGGATATCTGCATTTAATAAAACCATATTCAAACTAATTATTTTACAAATGAGGATACTGCGGCCCAGACATAACTTGCTTAAGACATGATTCTCCCATTAAAGTTTCCTGCTTCTCTGACCAGGACATTTTCAACAATATCATGCTGACTTTTATAGACCAAGAAACATTAAAGATAGAAGGAAACTCAAAGGTCCAACTCTTTCATTCTATAATTGAAAAAGCTTGGGCCAAGTGAGAATGTAATTTTCTATATGATATATAGAGATAGCAGAATAAAATCAATATAAATGACTATAGATTCTATGTGTGGTTTTCTTTTCATTCCACATATTATTTCTTAAATTGTGAGAAAGCCTCAAAGTCCAAAGAAATGAATCTCTCTTTGTACAATGTACTAAACTTTCAGGAGAGAAATTTTAAGCCAGAATACCTTTCCAATATCTCACATATCACAGCATGTAGAAATCTCCTTACACTATTTAGTGGTTAAACTGGCCCTGATTTTGTTTTTGATTAATCTACAAGTATCATTCCCACAGCAAATAACCTTGCAAAAAGGATGTATAGAGATAACTTAAGGGCTTTAGAAATGCATGATTTTTTTTAAAAGCCTAGAGTACCATACTGCAGGGAAAAAATTCCAGAACATGTTCATACAGACAGAAAATTACTACTATCAACATAATCCACAGATTGCCCCCAGAGGAAAACAATTTCCATCATTAATTTCATGCACACACACACACACACACACACACACACACACACACACACCACCACCACCATTACAACCATCACAATTAGATAGTGGGGTTAAATTTTACAATTTCAATAACAAACAAAATATTTTATAAGGAGTCAGGAAAAATACATTCAACATTAAAGGCATGTCAATTTGAATATATACATACACACACACACACACATACACACATGAAACTACATGTCTCACTGTTAGAAATTAAAATTTAGGAAGAAACAATGTCAAATAGGATCATTTCTTATTGTAAGAATAACACTATGTTTATATTTATGAGTCCTATTCCTATGCCTTCTCTTTACCATGATCACCACTCCAAAGGAAAAGTCATTCTTTCTCTGGTACTATGCCTTCTCTCCTACTCTAGAGCTTGCTTCTGTTGGAGGTTTAGAAATAACCTCTCCTCAAGCAGGGATACAGTCATGGGAGTTATGAAAACCACCATAATTGTGTGAATTTCCTGCAGAGAAAACCCTTTTTAAGGCTCCTCTCTTTTACATTAGATATATAGCTCTGACCATACACAATGCTAATCTTCTCTAAAGGCAGCTTTTATTTTCCCCTTCAATCTCATCCCTCTATTATTTTTATTCTATTCTTCTATAGCTTCATATCATTTTAAGAAACTAAAGAAATTCTCTCCTTTTTTCATTTGTAAACTGTTTGTGGGAGCATCTGCTTTGACCATCTCTCTCTTACTTTCTATATTGCCATTCATCAAACTATCCTCTCCGTTATTCCCTTTTATTGAAGATATTACTTCTTTAGCCCCCTGGATCCTTTTGTTTCTTGATAATTTTTCTTTAATGTTTTCTTTACCAACTCTGCTGGTTAAAGTTATATACTTTTCTTGGGAAAAATAATCTCTTACGTATGATCTAATTAATTTCATTGTTTCTTAATAATTGAACTAATTTACCTCTTTTTCCCTTTGTTTGGAATATATGTGATTCAACTCTTCTCCTCTCTTGTTTTTGTAATATTTTTTCTTGTTCTTGAAGAAATGGCCCAGTTTTCTATTTTTCATTAAATATTTATTTATATTTTTTTGATTATTGCATTTTTTCTTGTTCATTCTGAGTCATTTTTCATTTGTTCATACAAATCTTCCCATGACCCCACTATTCTTCATAATCATTGTTCTTATGGCACATTTCTTTTAAGTAGATTTGCAACACAAAATTGTTGTCGATAGAAGACAGTTTAGTAGTGTACAGAGTTTCCCCACTGAGAGACGTGGGAAGTCCTCAGAATGATATCAAAAAAACCTATATTTATGATCATGCCTGGGCCTCATAAGGACAAACTATAAGCAAAGCCTCTTATTTATCCCAAAATAGGCAAGGAGACTGTCAGCTGTTTTTACAAGAGGGTATTTTGTATTCCTTCATGCCTCTTGCTACCAAGAAACATTCATAAAAGATTGCCTTTTTCTGATTCTGTGTACATGCACTCATAGTTGAAAGTTCCATCAGGAAAGTGAACCCAGTTTGGAAGGAAAAGTTCTACTTCATAGTCCCTTGGTTTCTCTCTTCACAGTGGTTATCCTATCTACCTTAGCTAGCCACTTTTCTACATTGTGGACTGAGGGATGAGGGGCAGGCAGATGTTTAGAAAATAAAATGTGGTATGATTCACTGAGGTACACTTTTAAATATGACTTTCTACAAATATAACATTGTTTAATATTAAAAAATCTCATTCTTCATGGCATATAGAGTTTGATTTTGGGCCCATTGACTTATGTGTGTTTCTTTCCAGTGGAAACTTTGACCCTTCATCATAATGCATAGTGTGTGACATAATTTTAAAACATGGCTTAGGGGATGCAAATTGCATCCCTCTCTGCCTGTGCTCCATAATTCTTTGGTTTCTAATTACTGACAGTCAACTTACTGTATGTTCCATAATCACTCACCTTTTTATATACTTCCCTCAAAGGTCAGAAGATATTCTTGCTTTATCTTTGTTTATCTCTCTCATTTTCCCCTCTATGTAAGCTACTCATAGTTTGTTTTCCTTTATCTTTTAGTGTTGATAAAATTGACTTCCTCCTCCTAATTAGAGTCAGAAAGAATCTTAAAGATCATCTAGGCCATAGCTGACATACACTGTACTGCTATGGAATAGGTTGTAACACTCCCAAGAGCTGCCTAACCAAATTAAAGTCTAATTGCGAGATATTTAACAAAATAAGTAAAAAATAAATACAACATAGATAATGTTAATATGTGGTTCTCTACATCAATATGTGCCTTCTGTGTGGTTTAGTAGCCCCATTTCCATTTGAGCTTGATACTTGATACTAGATGAACACTCTTCATTTTATAGAGGAATAAAATGAGACCCAGAGAGACTGAAGTTGACTTGTTCCATCGTCAGGCAGGTAGTAAACATGAGAGATAGACTTCTAATCCAGATTTTCTGTTTCTAAACATAGAAATCTTTTTTTTATAAGAAGGAAAAGGGAAGTATTATCACAGATAGAGGGAACACTAAGAAGAAGAGATGTGAGGCGTCTTTATGTGATCAGAGGGAGGGTTAACTGAACATATTTGCCTTCCTCACAGACTGATTCATACTGTTAATGATAGTTGAACAGGAATAATTTCCCCTGAGGATAGGTAAGCTATGTTTTATGGTTGGTATGTGTTGAACTGAGTGAAGACAAAAAGCAAGGGGCAGCTAGGTGGCACAGTGGATAGAACTCTGACCTTGGAGTCAGGAGGATGTGAGTTCAAATCTGGTCTCAGACACGTGACACTTACCAGCTGTGTGACCCTGTGCAAGTCACTTAACCCCAATTGCCTCACCAAAAAAAAAAAGAAAAGAAAAGAAAAGGCAAGAAATGAAAGAGTGGAATAGGGGTTGGGTAAGGCCTACTGACAGCTATTTAATTATTTGTAACCATATGGACTTTCCTCTCTAAGATTTTACTGCCTAACCTTGGCTACAACCGGACTTCCTATGACTGGTTTCTGCTTTTCTCTTGAAGCTCTTAATCTTCCCATCACACTGTGATGACCAAATTCTCATATTGAGAATACAGTACACAAAGTGTCTAAATGCAGAAGATCAAAGGATGTAAAACTGAAAGATATAACCACTTCATTTTACATATGAAGAGACTATGGCCCAGTTAACAAGCAACAATTATTAAGTACTTACTATGAACCAGGCAAAGCCCTGTGAGGTGAGGGTGAAAAGAATAGCACAAAGTGATTTGCCTAAAGTCAAGGAGGTAGCAAGGAGCCAGGATTCAAATTCAGGTTTTCTACATCTAAATCCTGTCTTCTTTCCATTATACTGTGTTGCTCTGTGGATTGCAATGGTCAGAGAAAGCCTTAGAGAAAAGATAAAGTTGGCCTGAGTCTTGAAAGGTAAATAGTATTATTAAAAGCCAACAGAAAGGTGAAAGCTTAATCTGATCCTGGTCTCAGCAGATGGTTTACCTAAAGGGGAAGCTCTAAGCTGAGATAAGCAGTGTGGTGGAAAGAATAGGATTATATTTGAAGGATTTAGGTTGAAATGACTTATCTCCTTAAGCAATTTACTTCTCTTTCTTGAGCCTCAGTTTCCTATTATGTAAAATGAAAGGTTGGGACTTGATGGTCTCTAAGGTCCCTTCCAGTGCTACAATCCCTATTTTCTTCTCATATTTTGATAGTGCACTTCCTTTTACCCTAAAAATGAATCTTTTTTTTAATAGGAGGGATTCTACTTTAGAAATAAATAGAATGTTCTCAGAGCTGACATTCTTCACAGGAGGGGCCTCTTGGGAGAAAACATGCATTTGATTAAAACTGCTCTTTCCAGAAAATGATGTCTGTTAGAATTTTCTGGGTAAACATGTCCTTGCTTTGGCCCCACAACTGTTGTCTTGGTCACATACTCTACGTAGCATAATTTAGGATTGCTTCAACCAAATATCACTTCTCACATTCCCACTAGTCCCAGGTAATTATCTTGGAGCCTTATTTCCCAAGTTAACTGTGACAGGTCCTCCTGCTTTCCATAGTGACCCAAAGCCACAGTTGAGCCTGCAAGTCACAACAATGCAACTAATGTAATTAAATCATTATTGTCATTTAAATATGTTTGAAGGGAAAAATCATAACTATACCTGGACAAGGAAAACACGTGATTGGGAGTCATGTTGCAAGTCATGGATTTATGTTTCAAGTGATATAGATATTATTATTGGGTTTCACTATGGAAAAAGGATTTTGAAGGAACATCTTCCTAAGACTAATCCTTAATCTGAAACTGGACAATGAGCTTTTCTTTTTTTTTTAAGGTATTCATCTATTTTTTATTAATTTATTTTAATTCATCAACAATCACTTCCATAAGCTTTTGAGTTTTAAATTTTTCTTCCTCTCCCTCCTTACCTCTCTCCCCAAGACAGCACACCATCTAATATAGACTATACATATACATTCCTATTAAACATATTTTCACATTAGTGATGTTGTAAGTAAGAATTAGAACTAGTAGGAGGAACCACCAGAAAGAGGAAACAAAACACAACAGAAGAAAAAAATAGTAAATAATATGCTTTGATCTGCATTCAAACTCCATAGTTCTTTCTTTGGATGTGGATAGCATTTTCCATCATGAGGCTTTTGGAGATGTCTTAGATCCTTGATTTGCTGAGAGGGGTTAAGTCTATCAAAGTCAGTCATCACTCAATGTGGCTGTTACTGTGTACAACATTCTCCTGGTTCTGCTCACTTTACTTAGCATCAAACCATACAAGTCTTTCCTGGTTTATCTGAAGTCTGCCTGTTCATCATTTCTTATAGCACAATAGTATTCCATTACATTCATATATCACATTCACAATTATGATTACTATCTGTGTCTTTCTCTCCATCCTTTTTCCCACCTGTTTATGCTTTTCTTTCTCCTTTTCCCTCCTCACTATTTTTTTGTTTTTGACCACCTCCTCCCTCAGTCCCACCTCCCCCCTCAGTCCCACCTCCCTTCTATTAGCCCCTTTCCTTTTTCTTTCCCCTTTTCCCTCCTACTGCCTATAGGGCATGTTAGATTTCTATGCCTAACTGATTATGTTATTCCCTTCTTGAGCCAAATCTAATGAGAGTAAGGTTCAAACAATGCTCATCTCCCTCCCTTCTTTCCCTCTGCTGTAATAGGTTTTTATGCATTTTCCTGTGATGTAATTTACCCCTTGTCTTCCTCCTCCTTTCCTTTTCTCTCAGCACATTTTCTTAGTGAGATCAGATTAATTCACTCACTTGGATCCATTTAACCCACTTGATTAGATTTTTTACATCATTACATCAAAGTCAATTTATACCCACCCCCTTTATATATACCCCTTTAACATGGTGTAATAACAATACAGTTCTCAAGAGTTATAAGTGTCATCTTCCCTTGTAGGGATGTAAACAGTTTGCCCTTATTGATAAAATGTTATTTCTTTCTGTCCCGTTTACCTTTTTATGTCTCTCTTCAGTCTTGTATTTGAAAATCAAATTTTCTGTTGAACTCTGGTCTTTTTATCAGGAAGGTATGGAAGTGTCCTATTTCATTGAATATCCATCTCCTCCCCTGAAAGATCATGCTCATTTTCTCTGGGTAGTTGATCCGTGGTTGTAGTCCAAGCTCCATTGCCTTACAGAATATCATATTCCATGCCCTACAGTCTTTTAACGTAGAAGTTGCAAGGTCCTGTGTAATCCTGACTGTGGTTCCATGATATTTTAATTGTTTCTTTCTGACTGCTTGCAGTATTTTCTCTTTGACCTGGTAATTTTGGAATTTGGCTACTATATTCCTTCGTGTATTCAATTTGGGATCTCTTTCAGGAGGTGATGGGTGGATTCTTTCTATGGCTATTTTACCCTCTGGTTCTAGGACCTCAGGGCAGTTTTCCTTTATGATTTCCTGAAAGATACTGTCCAGGCTCTTTTTTTTCATCGTGACTTTCAGGTAGACTAATAATTTTTAAATTGTCTCTCCTGGATTGATTTTCCAGGTCAGTTGTTTTATCAATGAGATATTTTACATTTTCATCCATTTTTTCATTCTTTTGTTTTTGTTTGACTGATTCTTGCTCTCTCATAGAGTCATTAGCTTCCATTTGATCAATTCTAATTTTTAACAAATTGTTTTCTTCTATTAGATTTTGTACCTCCTTCCCCATTTGGCCAATTGTATTTTTTAGGGACTTGTTTTCTTCAGTGTATTTTTTATTTTCCAGTTGACCAATTGTAATTTTGGGGGACTTGTTTTCTTCAATGTACTTTTTTTCCAGTTGACCAATTGTATTTTTTAAGGATTTGTTTTCTACAGTTAATTTTTGTCCTTCCTTTTCCAAGCTATTGACTCTCTCTTGCATACCTCTCTTTTCTTTTCCCATTTTTTCTTCTACCTCTCTCATTTGACTTTTAAAATCCTTCTTGAGCTCTTCTAAGAAGGTTTTTTGGACTTTAGACCATTTCATATTCCCTTTTGAGGTTCCAGATGTGGATTTGTTGACAATATTGTCCTCTTCAGAATTTCTGCCTTGATCTTCACTCTTCCCATAATAATAATCTATGATATGTTTCTTTTTGCTCATGGTGTTTGCTTATTTCCTGGCCTTTAAGGAGATTGGACTCTCTTGCTGCTGGAGAGCAGAGGGCACTGACCCAATCTTCCTGTGTTGGGAGCCTAGGGCCTGGTTGATGGTTTTGTGTGCTGGGACCTCCAATGTTGGCAGTTGGAGGCTGTAGGATTCTGGCAGCTTACCTGATGCTGGGCTGTAACCAGTAACACTGAAACTCTAGGGGTAGGATAGGGTAGTGTGACTCCTGGAGATTTCCTGCTCACCTAGGCCTTTCTTTTCTTTTGCTTTCTACAGCTCCTTTCAGATGGATGTTGTAGGGTGTTTATCCTCCTGGGGCCCCTTAGAGCGCTGCTTCCCTTAGTTTTGCTGAGGCACTGGGAGAGCCGGTTGCTGTAGAATACCAAGGCACCTGGTGGTTTTCTGAGCTGGTTTTCACCAGTTCCCCTGCCCTCAATGAGGCACTCAGGGGTCCAGGTGTTGGTGTTTGCCTGCTCCACCACCTTGGCTTTAGGATCTCTTTCTGGTACGCTGAGGTGGGGCTTTCCACTAGCTTGCTGGGATGCCTTCCATTCTGAACTGCTCCCCTCACCCCAAGGTAAGAGAGGCTTTTCCAGTTAATTCCTCAAGCTACCTGGGCTACTGGACTGTTGCACCCCATCTTTCTTCTGGTTCAGCTATTCCAGGGTTTTTCCTGGGGTGATATTTTCTGGGCTTTCAGGGGTTAATAGAGGAGGGTAAGAGAGACTCACCTCTTACTCCACGGTCTTGGCTCCTGGAAGTGTAAGTTCTCTGGACCATGAACTTTGACCCAGTATACAAATTATTGCAAAGCATATTCAGAGGTCAGAGGCCAATAAGCCAGAGTTTGGCTAACATTTAATCCCTGTAACCCATAGCCAACTGGAAAATTTGGAAAGATTTATAATTATATGCAAGAGTGACTCTGTTAAATGTTTTGTTTCCATTTTACTACCTTCCCAGGCTGTAGTCATTACTTGTCACATAAGTCTTGCCCATTTTCAAAGGATAAAACTTTCTCATCTAGGTCGAACAAGTTTCAGGTTTTGAGACTCAGTCTTGATTAAAGAATCACTGTCCATTATTGAATCTTAGGCAAATGAAATTCCAAGTGAAGTCAAGGTTCCTTTCCTCTGGGGGAGGAGAGGCAGAGTGAGAAGCACATCTCCAGGCATCCCCTCCACACAGAAACTCAAACTCTGCCTCTTGACTGAGGCACATCAATTACAGTGTGAGCAAATAGGAAAGGTATAAAAAAATGCAAGGAAAAATCTGAGGATTCCAGAGTCCCAGGGAGGTAAATTGTGTAGAGTCCAAACCACTAGAATTATTGAGTCACAGGAGAATCATTACCTCTATATTCCTTGAAATTGAAACTGACCAGAAATTATTTATGATGAGAGTAAAACAACAAAACAAAAACAAAAGCATAGTGAATATAGAGCTGGATTTGGAGTGAGGAAGACTTGAGTTCAAATCTAGCCTCAGACCTTTCCTAGTTGTGTGATCCTAAAAAAGTTGCTTATCCTTTCTGTGCCCCAATTTCCTCATATATAAAATGGAAATAATAAGGTTGTAATAATATGAGAAATATTTATAAAGTACATTACAAACCTTAAAGCTTTATGTAAATGCTAGTATTACTAATGACGACAATGATGATGATGCTTACATTTCACTTTAGGGTAGGCAAAATACTTTGCATGACATTTGATCCTCATAGAAATCCTAGGAGGTTGGGGCTATTAATATCACTATATTACAGATGGAGAAACTGAAGATCAGAGAGAAGTGACTTGCTCCAGGGTTAAAAAGATAGTGAGTTCCTTAGGTATGATTTGAATCTAGTCTTCCTGACTCTCAACTCAAACATTCAATTCCCAATGCCATAGGGTCATATTGTCCAAGCTAGAGCTATATTATTGTCCCCAAAGAATCGTGCAGAGGTTCCTGACTCCCTCAATTCAGTTGCCTCCTACTACACCCCCCTCCAACAAAAAACCTCTTTTTTTACACTCCAGTAATATAGCTTTCTGATCAGGGATGTTTCTGATGGAGACAGCTCAGTATGAGGAAGCCTGTGGATATTATTGAGAAAGAAAGGTCTTTAAGACTGTTTTAGGATACAGATAGAATTGCCAAAGTGCCAAGGAAATTTCACCAACCAAAAAAGTAGCAAATAGGAAGTCATAACATCACAAGGTGAGAGAGGTAGCATGGCACAATGGATACAGTGATGTATTTCAACATGGTCATGTGACTTTTCTTTCAGTTTCTTAATATATAACATGGGAGTAATAGTGGCACCTAGCTCATAGAGTTGTTGTGAGGATAAAATGGGATAATGTATCTTCACAAACAATTTAAGTTCTATATAAAAGTCATATGTGATGATTTATTTACTTCTGTTTGTTTTTTATCATCATATAAATCACAAATTTCCTCTAATTCCTGGCAGAAAAATCTGACATAATAATATACAAAATGATAAAATGTAGGGTTGAAGGGGCTTCCCCCTTCAAAAAATAATCTTGTCCATCTCTCTGCCTTAAGAAAGATAACTTTTTATTATCTGCATTTTATGGATTGAATAATTGAAGCACAGAGAAGATAAGTGAACAATAAAAATAGTAACTCAAATGTTTGTAACATTCTAAAATGTATAAAATATTGTTCCTCACATTAGCTTTATGAGGTAGATCACCACAAGGATCATTTATTTATCTATGTGTTTGTTTGTTTAACTATGTATTTGTTTATTTATTTTTACACATTAGGAAGGAAACAAGTATTCATTGAGTACCTATTATGTGACAAGCCTTATAAGCAGTGTTTTAAAATGTTTCATTTGATCATAAAAACAACCCTGGGAGCTATTATTATCATCCCCATTTTATAAGTGAAGAAACTGAGGAATGTAGAGGTTAAATGATTTGCCCAGAATCATATAGTTAGTAAGTGTCTGAGGATAGATTTGAATTCACATCTTCCTCATTCCAGGTCCACTGAATCACCTAGGCGTCTATAAATAAGAAAACAAGACGTAGAAGGATGAAGATTGCTGATTGTTGGGGAAATTCTGGGGTAGGAAGGAATAACCTACTGATCTCCTGACTCATCCACTGCAACATGCTATCTGACATTTCAGATCATCTGTTACCAACACAAACCAATAATTAACTTCTACATTCCCACCTATACAGTTGGTATTCAAACTACCTTGTTCATAATTCCTCTTGTTTCTTATCCTTATATCTGGAGAATATTACAAACATCACAAATACACTTCACTATGCAATAGACTGCAGATACTCTCCCACTACACTTACTACATTGCAGCCACTTAGCAAATATTAAGCTTCAACAACAACATACTATTAGAATATCCCTGCCAGGAAATTAATGTCATCTCTGCAGCTCATCCAAAATGATGAACTCACATAAACTTCAGCTGAGATGGGGGTCGGGGAAAGAAGTGAGAGGATGGATTGACATTTTTGTTGGATGAATACTAGCGCCTTTGAAGGCTCCAAAATAATTATGATGGAATTAGAACAAATCAGAAGGGAGTGACCTGGGAGTATTGTCCATGAAGATACATGTTCCAAAGCAAATGGGCTTCAGCAGTATCTGGGACCATGAATTTCTCAGGCCCTTTAGCTCCATTTTAATCTCTAATCATGACCTGGTTGAGAAAATGCTAATGTCAAAGAGCCTAACTGTGAGAATCTTAAGGGAAAAAATGCCCAGGACCAGAGGATTTCCCTTTGTCAATATTTACCTTTTTCTCTAGCTAAAAGCTATTAGAGAGACTAGAACATGGTATATCCAGCACTGGCCTGGGAGCCTGAGATTGTGAAACAAAATGTAACTGAGGTCTACTGAGGAACATCCATATTTCGGCTATTGTGGGGTAGCTAAAAGGTTCTTGGATTTGGAGACATGATCCTGATTCTTCCTTTTGAGGTTTAAACAAAGCAAAGGGTTGGTTCAGTGGATAGAACTCTGGGCCTGGAATCAGGAAGACCTGAATTCAAATCCAGCCTATGGCACTCTCAAATCCAGCCTATGGCACTCACTGGTTACAAGATCTTGGTGAAATCATCTAATCTCTTTGTGCCTTAGTTTCTCAACGGAAAAAAAACCCAGGGATAATAATAGCACCTACCTCCCAGGGTTGTTATATCAAATGATATATCATTTGTAAAGTGCTTAGCACAGTGCCTAGCACATTGTAGGTATTTAAAAAATGCTTATTCTCTTCTTTCTTCCCCTCTTCAACATGACAGCCCTTCAAATACTGATAGACGGCTATTGTCTTCCCTCTCCCAATTTTCTCTCCATTGGACCAAACAATATGCCCAAGGTCCTGAACCAATGACAAAGATCAAAGAGCCTTTTTCAATTCTGGTTGCCCTCCATGTCTAGTAAGTGGCAGAATTAGAACCTGATCTCAGCTCTCATGTCTTTAAGCCCAGTACTGTTTCTACTACAACACTTTGGTATGTATCTTTGTAGTACGAAAATCTGAAAAAAAGATATCTTACCATGCTGTTGGTGAGTACAGAATATAGCCTACCTACTGATTATGAGCAAGCACACAGGCTAACCATTTGCATGTTATCACCTCTGTTAGGCTGTAAGCTCCTTGTGGACAGGGACTATATTTTAGGCACATAATGGGTGCTTAATAAAGGTTTATTGATGGATTGGTCTATTCTATATGCATCTTGTATATACTATTTTAATACATTTTTCTTTGCATGTCATTTAGCATAGTGCCTGAAACATAATAAGAGAGAGCTTGACAAATATTTGCTGATTGATTTGTTGATAGGTACCTTCCTAGCCACTTCTACCTCATGCCATCTACCCTACAGCTATCACTCTCATTCTTCTCCCACTGGAACCCTGGAATCTGCCTGAGATTGCCAGACTCTGATAGCTGAATTTTTGGCTTACTTTTCTTGAACCTAGTCTACTTCACTGGAGTCAGTGGGTATGACCTATGGAATAAACTACAATGTTTTGCCCATAATTCAATATAGGTGTGATTTTTATCAGGTTTAGAACCCTTCTGCACTTTAGTTGATCATTTTGTAAGTTGCTATAGCCAGGAAAAAATGAATCATCTCTTCATGGCTAACCTTCTGGTGATGAGACTCTCCAACCTTAATTGGACTGGTGCCAGCATGATGATATTCATCAATGCGTCAATACTCAAACCTTGTACAGCATGGTAGGACCTATCAGAACTTGTGCTCCCCAGTATAGGCTTCAAAGTCACCTGACCTTAGAGAAGAGTTTTAGTGGGAGCTTTGCACATAGTAGGTCCTGATAAAAATTGGTAATTGAGTAAAAGTATGAATAAATGAATGAACCATTTGGTTGTAATGATAGATCACATGAACAGTAAATTTGAATGTAAGTTTATTCCCCAGCTACAAATTTTAACTAAAGATGAATAAAATTCTCCAAACACAAATAGAGGAGTACATGCATCAGGCTACATACAGTAACAATGTGTAGTTTTGACAGTGAGGCTAAGAGGCAGAAAATGGAGTTTATTGGCACAGGAAATAGAAAACACAGCTGATGTGATTTGCAAAAGACCTTTATGACAGCCTGTTGCAAAGGAATTATTCTGCGTGTAATACAATGAGTCTAAACTCCTTAGCTTGTATTTCTACAATCTAGTCCATTTAGGCTTACTTCCTATGACTCCCACTCATGTACTTTATGCTCCAGCATTATCACTGTTTTCCAAAACATCTTTTCCTTTCCTTCCTCCACACATTTCATTTGCTAATATTGTTGTCTACATCTCAGGTTGTAGAAATCTATCAGTCCTTCAAGGTGAAGCTCAAATATCCTTTTTTCCATTAAGACTTTCTAGTTGTCCTCTCTACCTCCCCCCCAGCAGAAACTGATATTTGTCTATCTTGAACTCTCATAGTCTCTTCTACTTCTCTTGTATATCTATCATGTTATGTTTTGTATTAATGATATCTGCGTACATATCAACTTCTATACACATCATAAATTCTTTTAGGGTAGAACTTATGTTTTATTCCTTTTTCTATTCCCACCTTGCTTAGCATGGTGCTTTTCATGTAGTGGATGCTTAATGCTGTTTGTTGAATGCAATCTACACTGATAGAAACAGAGGCATATGTATATTTGTGCTAAGCATTTGGGCTAAGCTGGACCTGAAAATCTGTCAAAAATTAAGCTAGTAATCACTTGATTGATATTTCTACCTCCAAAATTTTCATTGATCTCTGATTTGCTGGGTTTTTTTGTTTTTATGGATTTTTTTTCATTCCCCATTAGCCTTCTTAACTCATGTATTTCATCTGATAATGGTAAACATCATCTCCTGCTAAATATTCTCTCCTCTCTGGCCTTTTATACCAATACTCTCTCTTAGTTTTCCTCCTACCACTCTACCTACTTCTTCATGGTCTCCTTTCCTAATTCATCCTCCATATCATGTCCTCTAAATGGTGTAAGCCCCAAGATTCTCTGCTAGGTCCCTTGCTCTTCTATCTCTACATTATCTTTTTTGGTGACCTCATTAGCTCCCAGAGGTTGAACCATCATGTTTATATAGATGACTCCTAGACCAGCACCAGTCTTGAATTTGAGAATCAATAACACATCATCATCTTTCTATCAGACATTTCACATTGGGTTTTCCAAAGATATCTTAAACTCAATCAAGTCTAAATCAGAATATCTCTTTCCCCCAAAATTTACCCTACTCACAAACTTGCCTATTTCTTCCTAAAGCATTACAGTTCTAATCAGCCAATTAACTTTTATTAAGCTCATACTATGTGCCAGGCACTGTGCTAAGTGCTGGAGATACAAAAAGAGACAAAAGACTGCCCCTGTTCTTGAGGAGTTTATGATCTAGTGGAACAAACATCATGCAAAGAGGGATGTGCAAAACAAGCTTTTTATAAGATAAATAAGAAATAATTAATAGAATTTAGAATTAATAGGCATTAGAATTAAGAGGTTTGGGGAAAACATCTTTAGAATGTGGGATTTTAGTTAGGACTTAAAGGAAGCCAGGTAGGTCAGTTATCAGAGAGGAGCAGAGAAAGTATTTCAGGCATGGGGGACAGTCAAACAGAATGCTCAGGATCGAGAGATGGTATTTATAGAACATCCAGGAGGCCAGCGTCACTGAATGAAAGAGTGCATGCCAGGGAGTAACATATAATAAGACTGGAAATGAAAGAGGGGGATAGGTTATTAAGGGATTTAAATACCAGATAGAATATTTTGTATTTGTTCCTGAAGGCGATAAGGAGCTGCTAGAGTTTATTGAGTAGGGGATGACATAATTGAATCTAATCTTTAGGAAAAGCATGTTAGTGACAGAATGTATAATGGATTGGAGGGGCAGAGACTTGAGGATGGCAACCCCACCAGCAGTCTATTGTAATAATTAAGGCATGAGGCGATGAGGGTTTGTATTAGATAGATGGCAGCATCAGAGGATAGAAGAGGGCATTTTTGAGAAATCTTACAAAGGTGAAATTAATAGGCCTTGGCAACAGCTTGGGTATGAGGTACAAGAGAGTGAGGAATGCAGGAATGACTTTTAGTTGAGAGCCTGAGGAATTGGGAGGTGGTCTTGTCCTCTGTAGTACTAGGGAAGGTAAGAGGGGAAAGAGTTTAGGAAAAACTATGACTTCTGTTTTTTTTTTTTTAATATTGAGTTTAAGTTGTCTATTAGACGTCCAGTTCAAGAAGTGTAACATGCAATTGGAGGTGAGAGAGTGGAGGACAGCACAGAGATTGGGACAAGAAGGGTAGATTTGAGAATCAACAGCATAAAATTTATAATTAAATAAATGGGAGCTAATGAGATCAAAAAGTGAAGTAGTATAGAGGGAGAATAGAAGAGAGCCCAGGGAAGAAGCCTAAGGGTTACCTATGGTTAGGGGACATGATCTGGAGGAGGATCCAACAAAGGAGACAGAGAAGGATCAATCAGATCTGTCGAAGGAGAACCAGGATAGAGTAGTGTCCCAAAAACCCAGAGAGAAAGGAGTATGAAGGAAGAGAGAATGATCAACAGTATCAAAGGTTGCAGAGAGATCAAAGAAAATGAGGATAGAGAAGAAAAAAAAACAGGATTTGTGATCATTGCTAACTTTGGAAAGAGAAGTTTCAGTGAAATGATAAAGTCGGAAGCCAGATTATAATGGGTTAAGAAGGGAGTGAGAGGAGAAAAAGTGGAGAAAGTTATTGTAACTGACCTTTTTCAAGAGTTTAGCTACAAAAGGCGGAAGATATATAAGATGATAAGCAGAGGCTGAAGGATTGAGTGAGGATTTTTTCAGGATAAGAGACATGGACATGTTTGTAAAGAGTAGGAAATAAACCAGTAGAGAGGGAGAGATTGAAAATAAGTGAAGAAGCAGAGGTGTCAGAAGGGAAAATCTACTGGATGAGATGGGATAGATAGTGATAAGTTGAACAAGTAGAGTGATTAGTCTTGGTATGGAATATGGTCACTTCACTCAATACAGAGGTGAAGAAGGAGAAAGTGACAGAAGGAATATGAGTAATAAGAAATGAGGAAGAAGAAATAGAGGGACTTCCCAGAAAATAGCCTTAATTTTCTTCTATAAAATGTGAGGTAAATTTCTCGTCTGAGAGAGTGGTGGGAGAGAGGTTTCAAGAGAGATGAAAAAATTTGAAAGAGTTGCTGTGGACAGTTGGATAATAAGTTTATAAGAGAGGTATAGTAGAATTTCCTACTAGCAGTGAGGTCTCAATTCTTATGCAACATAAATTTGTAGTGGAACCTGTAAGAATGGCTGTATGGTTTTCTCCAACTTGTTAAGCAGCACATGCATAGGAATAAAGGCAAAGAATAGTGGGAGTAATTCAAGGATGAGGCTTGGCCAGATATAATTGTCAATAAAATAAGGGATTCAAGAGAAGAGGACAATGTAGAGCAGAACTAGTTCACTAAGCAGTCAAGATGGGAAGAAGAGAGACTTGCTAGGGTAGGGGAAATTGCCTGGGAGAAAATTAAGGGGACAAAGGATTGGAGGTTATGGTGTGGATAAAGTAAGGTTATGTAAAGGAGGACAAGGGGAGAGATGAAAAGTCAATAGATTATGGTCAGAAAAAAAGGGATTTCAGAATTTTTGAATATAGAGGTGGTACATTTGTGGGTGATGCCAAGATAAAATATATGACCCTCTTCGTATGTGGCACAGGTTGGATGAAAGAGTAGCTCATGTTTGGGGAGTGGGTTGATGAACTGAATGGTTAGGGTATTTGCAGGAGAATCAATATGCATGTTGAAGTCCCAAAGTATGGAGGTAGGTATTAGGAAAGAGAAATATTGCAAGTCAGTTATTGAACTCACTGAAGAAAGAAGAGGAGTGACCTGGCAGCCTGTAGACAACAGCTACCAGGATTTTTATTGTGTGGTAGATGTCAATAGCATAGACTTCAAAGAAACAGAGATTATTGAGCAATGGATGAAGGTGGAGAATGTGGAAGTGGCGATGGGGTGCAAGGAGTCTTCCAACTCCCACCATCTCCACTACTGAGCCAAAGAGAATGAGTGAAGGTGCCTCTTTCTCCCTCATTCCACATAATCCAATTAGATGTCAAATCTTGTTGTCCCTTCTACATCCACATCTCTCACATTTGACCCTTTATTTTTACTCACACAGTCCGCACCTTACTTCAGGACCGCGTCACCCCTCCCCTAGAATTATCACAACTGCTCTCTAATTTATCTCCTCACAAATATCTTCCTACTCCAGTATATCTTCCAAGACAGTTTTCCTTATGTGTAGATATCAGTGTGTCACTACCCTATTCAATAAACTCCAGTACCTCCCCATCTCTTCTAAGAGCTAAAAATGAAATTTCTGCTTACCTTCTAAAGTACTTCATAACATCATTCCAACCAATCTTTGTATATTATTCTTCCCACACCCAAATCAAGTCAAATTAGCCTTTTTTTTTCATTTCTTGTCTCTGAGCTTTCGTACCATGCCTAGAATATGTTTGCTTATTCGTTTGCCTTATAGAATTCTTCTTCTCTTTTAAGGCAGCTCAAACATCATCTTCTACATGAAGCCTTTTCTCATTCCTCTAACTGCTAACTCCTTCCCTCTCAAGCTACTTTGCATTTACCTATTTTGTGTTTATTTAGAGTTATTCTCTCTATTATATATATATATATGTGCTAATATATAAATATGCATATACTCGTACTCATTAGAATGCAACTTTTTTGAGAATAAGAATTATTTTATTCATTGTAGTTGTATCCCTAGAATCTAGTACAGTGTCTAGCACGTAACATGTGCTTAATGAATACTTGATTATCATCTAGCTATTACCTGGCTATCTCTTTTATGTATATATGCATACACATTCATATGTGTATATGTTCATGTATATACACATGCATATATTTTTTATAAATAAAAGATAGATAGAGAGATAGAGAGATAGATGGATAGATAGCTAGATAGATGGATAGATAGATAGACAGATAGATATGTAATGGAACCATCTGGGATGGTCTCGCTCCAAATGAAGAATCTGGAAACTGCTGCTAGGAGAATCATGAATTTTGGAACCTGCATGGGAAGTCTTTGATGATCTCCTATATGGTTAAGTCCCTTTTTTCAACTGAATGATTAGCTGGAACTGTAAACATCCTTAAAATGGCCTGACTTAGCACCAGCTATATTTTTCTCCTACATTTAGGTCTGAAAGAACAAGGTGACTCCTTCACTAAAACATTATTGTGAGAAAAACATGATTTAAGGGGTAGAGCTGTGGTGCCTCCTTCCCTCTCCCCCAGATACCTCAGACCATATGGTACCCAAGAAACTGGGCTAAGACTTTCTCCTTTTTATTCATTCTCTTCTCTTCAAGGTGCAAGTATTAGAATTTCTGATCTGGGCCATGGGGATGCACAGTCTAGAAACCAATGCTAGGTAGTTCACAGCCAGTTGAGAACTAATGTCCTGTACCAGCTTTGAGTGTGAACTTAGTCAAACCAGACTAAACTAAATTTGATCCTAATCCTCCCTCTATGTCCCACCCCAAAACTGACAGAATATGTAGAGAGGTTTATACCCCAAAGGTATTGGGGAAAATAAGTGTACATTTGCTCTTGATATATCTTTGAGGTAAATGTTCCTTGTAAAATCTAATCCAACATTAAGTGGTTAAATGGAACTGGGATACTGATCATTAATAAGCTGTAATTGGGGTGCTAGACCTCTAGAGGGGCTATAGTGTATAGAGCCCAGGTCCATCCATTTTTTTTGAGAGCTCTAATTGTTAAAAAGTTTCGAGTTTTGCCCTGTAGGTCCAAGTAGGCCAAGTCTAACCTTTGTTCTATATAGCATGCCTTAAAATATTAGAAGTCAATGATGATAATCCTCCTGCCCCAGTTTAATTCTTCTATTCTGCTAGGTAAACATCCCCAGTTCCTTCGACTCACTCATCTGGCATGATCCTGAAGTCCCTAGCCACTCTGGTTGCTCTACTAAGACACCAACACACTTGTGAGCAGTTTTCCTTATATGCGGCACCAGAAACCGAACATAACATATTTGATTCTGAACCTGGAGTGTTTTTTGTCAACAGCCCTGAGTTCAAATTGTGTCTCTGCCAACTTTGACCTATATAATCTAGGGCAAGTTATCTTACTTCTTTGAACGTTAATATTCTCATATGCTGAACTAGGTTAAGGTTCGGTGAACTACATCCAACTCAGTTCCTTAAGCTAAGAACAGTTTTTATATTTTAAAATAAAGGTTTTTTATTTTAAAATTTATGTGTATATATATATATATATATGTGTATATATATATATATATATATTCTTAGGTGTCAGGTTGGATTTGGCTCTTTGTCTAATTTGCCGCCTCCTGAACTAACTTAATGATCTTTGAACTCCATTCCAGTTCTAGATTTATGAACTTACAAACTAATAAAACATATCTGTACATTCACATATATACACAAGCATACATATTGCAGTTAATGATAATTCTTTACATTATCCCACTTGTATTTGAATGAGTAGATGAGTATATATATGTATATATTATAATTCATAATGAGGAACAGCAGCAACTCACTAATTAAATGCATAGATAAATGAAATTATCTCATTCAGTAAATCAAAGCAATAATAGATGCATTTATATAACTCTTTAAGGTATTGAAGATGTTTTATCAACCTTGTGATATTTGATCTTCATTTCATGACAAGCAACATTATTGACCTAATCATTGAATACATAAGTGGGGGATAAAAAAGCTGACACTCTATACTCTAGCCAGCATTGATTGCCAACATTATCCTGCAAACATAATTGTGTATGTTCAATGACCAATAAAAACAAAGCACAAGAGCATTTCCCCCTTGTCTCTGACCAGGGTTAATCAAAAAATGTTTAATTATGATATCAAGTAAGTTTTCATATATTCATTGTGGATTGGAAGTTTTGTACACGCCCTCTGGTATATGGTAGGAATTCTATGTATTATAAAGATAGTTGGGCTAATGTCAAATAGCAGCTGTAACTGACATAAGTATATAATGGGGGAATTAATGGTTGCAAGACAAGATGAAACACAAGAAGGAGGAGTTCTTGTCAGAAAATTATTTATGACACTGAAGCACACATAGAAGATGGGGCAATGATTGCAGAAGTGAAGAATCAACCTTTTTAAAACTACAAAGGAGCTGAGCCAAATATAATACCAATTAAAATGGAAAAAAAAAGAAATGGAGGGCATTTGAAGGCATCGTTTTATGCTGATTATATCAGTGTCACCAACATCCCACAAAGAAGAGAAGATTGATTTGAGAGGGATGTGCTGGGTCAGGTAGAGGATAAGTGAATTTTCTCAGCTTTAATGGCAAGCAATTGTCTCAGAGAGCAAGGAGTCCTGTACTGAGAAACAGCCCCTGAGGTTTAGTAAGGATGCTGTTCTCCATAGTAAAGTCTCCATTCCTTCACTACATCAGAATCTGATGATTTCTTTAACAAAATTGGGCACTTAGTAGTGATTCATGCAAAAGGACAGAAATGTAGTTCCTGGCCAAGGATACATAATTTTAGAAAGAATGCCTGTAAGTAGAAACCTGAAATAGGTTTCTGGAAATAGGGATATTTCAAAAAGACAAACAACAGTGGATCATTTTCTTTTAATTAAAGGGAAATCAAGCTTAGAAACTTTATTGAGATTCTAGTTTCCCCAAAATTAATGAATAGGTTGGGGGGTCCTCAAAGTCTAGAGAACAGAAACTGAGTTAGTAAATGGAACACTCTGGTTTCATTTTTGTTCTGCTTTCACCTTGTCTTGCAACCATTAATCCCCCCATTATATACTTATGTCAGTTACAGCTGCTATTTGACATTAGCCCAACTATCTTTATAATACATAGAATTCCTACCTTATACCAGAAGGCATGTACAAAACTTTCAGCTTTTCCTGGATTTTGTCAGTGCAAAGCTGAACCAAATTAAAGACATCCTTTGGGAGATATATCTTTACATGTTTATATTTTGGAACTACCTCTCTCCCTGAGGTTTTTCTACAGTATTATGAAGTGGTTCTCTGATCATCTTCCAGCAAGTGGTGGATAGAGTGGTCTCAATAATACTGGGATAAGGCAAGATTGAATAAATGCTTCTTGGTAGTAAAGGGCTCGCTCATTTAAGGTGTACAGATAGTTCCCAGACAATTAAGTCACATCTAGAAAGAATGGAAGACTTAACATTTTTTGTTCTTCATTTTGTTCATTCTGTTGTAATAATCAATGCCTGCTCCATCAATACATAGATAGCCAAGAAGTCAATGAGTTACAGTGAATCAAGTGTTGAATTATGAAACAGAAAAGCCTGAGTTATTATTTGTGTATGTACATATATTTTCCCATTGTGATGTGAACCAATGTTATCTGTCTTCAAATCACTCAACAATTATTAATTACGGCCTACTAGTACCATGCACTATTCTAACTGCTAAAGATGCAAATACAATGAATTAAACAATGTCTACTTATATATGGGTTGCCAATCAGTTATTCCTTATTCTTGCCATGTAACTTTCTCATTTTCCCTTTTGGTCACACATCTTTCTGAAGATGTTGTTTGCCCTAATTCTCTATAAATCTTTCCTGGTCATCATTATAGTTTTCTCGAATTGATGGTATGCTCTTTAGTGATCTCAACTTCACTTCTTCAGGGTCCAAGGTGTTCCATGATTCCTGGCTATATAACATCACTAGAAGAATGTTGGTGTTAAAAAAAAAAAGATATGCATGTGTTTCAGTGAGAAATATGAGGTCATTAAAATTACATCATGGTTTCTCAAAATCCTAGTCAAGTTGCTATTCCCATCTTTATTTTCATTTTTACTTCTTTGTTCAGCATATCAAGAGTTGTGTTATTACTAACTAAATGTGATGACTGGACTCACAGATAAAAAGAATAGTTTGTTATAAAAATCTTGACAGATCTTTTCTCTGTTTATCTATTGTCCTCTCAGTTTGATCTTTAAACACTCTGAGCAGGATATAACTTAATTGACACTCAATATTCTTTCTGTAAAATTTCATTTCTCTCCAGTGATTTATGATATTTTATTACACAATAATGTTCATAATCTGCCACCATACTTCTCTGTGTTTTTTTTCATACAAATTTATCTTCTACACTGATCTTACCCATGGCTACCAAATATCCATACTTGAATGAAATGGTTTCTCTGCTTTCTCTCTCCTTGTTGTGCTGTTAATGTACATTAGTGAAATTTTCAAGGAAATGAGGGTGATATGTTGATGTCTCTTTCATTTCCCACTTCTAAGCATCAATAGTTTGTTTAAAGGTATCAGTTCAGAGTTATCTCACTTATGAACCATAGTTTCCACCAACTTATTTTTTTTCTAATTTTGTGTTGATGTTCATGCTTTCTCTAATAGACTGATAGTATCACTGCAGAGAGACAGTTAATTTGGAAATGACTCCCATATTGGCAACCCATAATTTCCTTTCTCTTAAAATATACTCAACTTTATTTTTGTGATGTTATATAGTGCTTACCATGGACAACATTTCCCTATTCTCTCCTTAAATAACATGTTCATTAAATACAGTGGTGATATTTCTATCAGCAAACTTATGACATCAATAGAAAGTCATCTGATTGTCATTTAAAGCTCTCCATAATTTGACCACTTCCTACTAATCCAGAATGTTTATACTGTACCTCATCCACACACACTAAGATTCAGCTACATTGGTCTACTTATGAATCCTTAAACATAATACACTATCTCCCATCACCATGCCTTTGTATTGTCCTTCATGCCTGGAATGCTTTCACCCTTCACCTTCACCTTTTAGTTTCCCTAGCTTCACTCAAGAATCAGCACAAATTCCCTTCTCTCTGAGACTTTTCCTGGCCCCATCAGCTACTAACTCCTTCCCCTTTTAGATTTCCTTCATATACATTGCATATATCTTGCATGTACCTAGTTATTCATATATTGTTTCTCCTATTAGAATGTGACTTTTTTGAGAGCAATGACTGTGGTTCCCCACCCTGCCCTCCCCCACTTCCACACCCTTCTTTATATTTCTAGCACTTAACGTAGATTCTGAAACATATTTGGCAACTCACTTAACCATTTTTTCAAACATATTTTGTTCAAATTTAATTATTACAATTTAAGACTTTCCCTTCATATTTTGTTTCATTATAAATTTCCTTTTAGTGTGGAGTGGTGAAGATTCAGAAAAGGTGAGATTGGCAAAAATGATTTCTGATTATCCAAATACATAGAAGAAGAGAATTGTCTTTCCCCTCTTCATCAATGGTCTCAGGAGCATGTGTTCAAAATAAGCAGGAAGTCACATGATCTGCATGCTGAAGTTTCTAATGTTGACTTCCTTTCTTCCTTCTACTACCTTTGTGATTTTTTTGTCTTGTGTGCAATAGGCCATGAATGGTGAATGCCATGGGTCTCAATATTTCTAATGTGTGGCTGTGGCTGTCAAAGATCACTGCTACAGATGATCACAATACTTTAACAGAGATAAACTGAGATTTCAAGAAGAAAGAATCTTGAGTCTGAACCTGGAAGTCTCTGCGACCTCCCATTGGAATGGTAATAGAAGTGGACAATGATTCCCTTTACCATTCTCTTCATTTATAGTATGTAACCCTATGATGGCTTTTCAAACTCACACATACAACACACATGCACTTATTCTTATACACTTCCTTCATTTTTTTTCTAAGAAGTGGGGGTATGGGTGTTTTAGGACTTTCCTTCTGCCATCCCAAAGATCTCTGACAGCAAGCAGGAAGGATTCTTAGGTGATAATTGGAGGCAGATGGCACCATATAGAAACATTTGGCTTATTTCTGTTCATATTTTCACCAAGTTCAATAAACTGCATTTAAAAAGGGATTCTCAGTTTCTGAATCTATAGATGTAATGAGCCATGACAAAGATAAGAAAACTCAGAGAGAAGGTGTAGAGGCTCATAAACTAAATACAAATCTGACTTTGCATTTTAATATTATGAGTATCATACCATTTTATCTCCTAGATTAAATCCAGACCTAGCCAGACTGATGCTTGAATCCGTAGTCTCTGTAGAGACCAAAATATGTCTGTAGACACAGTACCCTCTGGTGGCCATATAAGATATAGAAGTTGTTTAGGAAATCTATCCTACATGTGTCAGAGAGATCCTGACGAGACTTCTCTGTAAGCAACTCAAGTGGAGCTCCAGCTGGTAGACAATTCAGACATTATACTACCTTCACGGACAATATCATGACATAATGCCTTTGTGGAAGTTTAAGGAAGGTAAAACATAGGAGATATGACCATGTCACAATAGAATAGTGTTCGATAAATCCAAATATCCCTATGACCAGGAAGCTTCAAGAGGAAGAAATGTTATTAATATCCATATGAAAAATTATAAATAATTAATAATTGGAAAAGTGAAAATTAAAGTAATTCTGAAGTTCCACTTTATACTTATCTGGTTGGCAAAGATGATGAAAAAAGGAAAATGATAAATATTGGAGGGCTGCAGGGAAA
Source organism: Vombatus ursinus (assembly GCF_900497805.2). NCBI lineage: Eukaryota > Metazoa > Chordata > Mammalia > Diprotodontia > Vombatidae > Vombatus > Vombatus ursinus. The sequence continues at coordinate 44,458,528 of NW_020954619.1, read as the reverse complement.
CAACAATAATTCACTAATGGTGGAGTCTTGGTTTGGTCCAGCCATTTTAAAAAGCATTTCAGAACTATATCTCAAACATCACAAAACTCTGCATATTCTGTGACCTTATAACACTAGAATGGGGCTGTATCCTCAGAGATTAAAGAAAGAAGGAAACAACCTGTATTATACACTGGGTCAAGAAAGGGAGAAGAAGTAATGAAGAAGGAAAAAAAAAGAGAAAGGGAGAGAGAAAGGGGAGGAGAAAGGATGGGAAAAAGAGGAGAGGAGAAGAAAGGATGATGGGAAGAAAAAAGTAGGAATAAGAAAAAAAGTAGAAAAAAGGAAAGAAAAGAAAAAAAGCAAAGGAATAAAAAAGAAAAGAATAAAAAGAGAAAGAAAAAAAGAAATTCCCAATCTCCCAGAGGATATAGTCTAATAAGGTGACAATATGTAAATATCTAGGTACATATAATAAATAACAGACCATATGAAAGCAATCTAAAAGGAGAAGGAATTAGTAGCTAAGCAGACAAAAAAGATGACTCCTCCAAGAAGAGGGATTTGACCTGAATATTTAATGAAGCCAGAGAAACTAAGAGGTAGAATAGAGGAGTTAGAGATTTCCAAGTATAGGGCATAATCAGTACCAAGGCATTGAAACTGGAGATAGACGGTTGTTTTTTGAGGAAATGCAAGAAGGTAGAAAGATGTAAAAAGTCTGGGAAGGTAGAAAGGGGCAGAGTTAGGAAGAGCTTTAAATGCTAAAGATGGGGGAGGATTGATTTGAATAGAACTTGAGTTCTGTTTCTGAAATGTTGGATTTGGAATTTGAGATAATTATAGGATATAAAATTTGAGATGTCCAAGAGTCTGTTGAAGCGTTATGATTATAGTTCAACACGCACACACCAAGTGAGATAGTAAAGAATGACAAAATAAGGGAGTCTAGTATGTAGCCTTGGGAGACATCCACTGTAAGTATTGATAAGAAAAAAGCAAAGGAAAATGTGAAGGAGCTATGGGACATATAGGAGAAAATAATGTCATAATATACTAGAAATACAGGAAGAGAGAGAGAGAGAGAGAGAGAGAGAGAGAGAGAGAGAGAGAGAGAGAACGAGAACATCCAGAAGGAGAAAGTAAGCTATGGTGTCAAATGTTGTAGAAAGATCAAGGAGAATTAATAGCAATAAAAAGCCATTTGATTGGGATATTAGATCATTTGTAACTGTCAGAGAGGGTTTAAAAGAGAGTGAGAGGATAGTGGAAACACTGATTTTATATGGCTTTCTAAAATAATTTAACTATAGGAGGCAGAGCTAAGATGGCAAAGTAGAGGCAGCAACCCATGAAAGTTATCTTACTATTCCCTTCAAAAAGACTTTAAAATAATGCATCAAATTGAATTCTACACTGGCATAGCCATTAGAAGGTTGGGGTGAGACATTTTCTAGCCCAAGACAACTTAAAATGTTAAGAGAGGTCTGTGACATGGGGTCTATGTGGAGGGGGTGAGCTGAGAACACTGTGGCAATACCAGCTTAGAGGTAGCAATAGTAACTGATGGCACATTGGAAACTCTTAGCCCATAAACAGTAAGGAGATTGGACACCTGGTCAGAAAAAGATAACAGGGGACTCCAGTGTTGGCAATGGGTGCAGGACCAGATGCTATTTGGCAATTCCATTGTCCATATGTAGTTCTAGATCATGATTCCAAGGGACCCCAGTGTTGGCACTAGGTGCAGGACCAGATGCTATTTGGCAATTCCATTGTCCTCCTGGGTAAAGACTAGGGTGAAGACCAGGAGAACAGTGACCATACTTCATCCCAGATCACAAAACCTTTTAAACTGACCTATTACAGATCTCCAGAACTAGGTGTGAAAACAGCAGCAGAAAAAAGGCTTGAAACTAGAGGCAGTCATATCATAAATCATAACACCTCCACCCTCAAGTGAGCAAAGCTCAATTTTATCAAAGAAGTCAAACTCAAGAATTAGACTAGGAAAATAAATAAATGACAAAAAAAGGACCTGACTATTAAAAAAAAACTAGTGACAGAAAAGATCAAGACATAAACTCAGAAGAAGATGACAATATGAAAACAGATACAAGCAAAGCCTCAAAGGAAAATGCATAATGGACACAAGCCAATGAGAATTCCCAAAAGAGCTGAAGATAGTCAAAGAGAAATGATTCAAAAAAAAATAAAATGAGTGGTAGAGAAAAAATTGAGAAAAGAAATGAGAGTGCAGCAACAAAATTATGGAAATAGAATTAATAGTTTGGTGAAAGACACAAAATTCCACTGAAGAAAAGAATTCCTTAAAAAGTAGACTTGGAAGGAGCAGCAAGGTGGTGCAGTGGATACAGCACCAGCCCTGGAGTCAGGAGGACCTGAATTAAAATCCAGCCTCAGACACTTGACACTTACTAACTCTGTGACCCTTGGCGAGTCACTTAACTCCATTGCCTAGAAAAAAAAAAGTAGAATTGGCCAAATTTAAAAAAATCGCAACAGCTCACTGAAGAAAATAGTACATTAAAAACTAGAATTGGGCAAGCAGAAGCTAATGATGTCATGAGACATAAATAATAAAAAGTCAAAATAATGAAAAAATAGAAGAAAATGTGAAATATCTTATTGGAAAAAAATACTAACCTGGAAATAGATCAAGGAGAGAATTCAAGAATTATAGGACTAGGGGCAGCTAGGTGGCACAGTGGATAGAGCACTGGCCCTGTATTCAGGAGTAGCTGAGTTCAAATCCAGGCTCAGACACATAACACTTACTAGCTGTGTGAACCTAGGCAAGTCACTTAACCTCAATTGCCTCACCAAAAAAGAAAAAAAAAAGAATTACAAGACTACTGAAATTCATGATCAAAAAAGAAAGATCCTAGATAATATATTTCAAGAAATTATGAATAAAAACTGCTTTAGTATCTTAGAATCAGAGTGTAAAATAAAAGTTGAAAGACTCCTCTGATCACCTCATGAAGAAATCCCCAAAAGAGAACTCCCAGGAATATTACAGCCAAATTCCAGTGCTGCCAAGTTAAGAAGAAAATATTGTAAGCATCCAGAAAGAAAATGTTCAAATATTATGAAGCCACAGTCATGAGCACAGAACATTTAGCAGTTTCCACATTAAAAGAGCAGAGGGCTTGAAATATGATATTCCAGAAAAGAAAGGAGCTAGGACTACAATGAAGAAAAATCTACCCAGAAAAATTGTGTATAGTCCTTCAGGGGGAAAAATGGACATTTAATGAAATGGTGAGAAAACGAGAGCTGAATAGAAAATGTGTCTTTCAAATACAACATGAAAAAGCATAAAAAAGCAAACATGAAAAGAGAATTCATAAAGGATTTAATAAATTTAATCTGTTTATATTCCTGTATTGGAAGATGAAACTTATAACTCATTTTTGTGTTTGTGTGTGTGAGGCAATCAGGGTTAAGTGATTTGCCCAGGGTCACACAGCAGTAAGTTTTAAGTGTCTGAGGTTGGATTTGAACTCAAGTCCTCCTGACTCCAGGACTCTGGCCACTGAATAACCTAGGTGCCCTGAAACTTGTAACTCTTAAGAACTTTATCATTATTAGGGCAATGAGAAAGAGTGCACATAGACAGAAGGCATTAGTATTAGTTGATTATGTTGGGATGATCTCTAAAAACAATGGAGGGATGCGAGAGAAGGTTGCACTGAAAGAAGGAGAAAAGGAGAGGAAGAATGGGGAAATTCATCTTACAAAAAAATGAGCCATGCAAAACAGAACTTTTACAGTAAAAGTAAAAATGTCCAGCAGCTAAGGAACATTGTTCCACTCTCATATCAGAATTGATTCAAATAGAAAAGAAGAACGTATATATATATATATATATATATATATATATATATATATATA
>NW_020954619.1:44352581-44454231 GCF_900497805.2 Vombatus ursinus | reverse complement strand
AAAAACAGATGGAAACATAAACAGAAGAAAACAGGATAGAGGGAAATGCACAGTTAGTAATCATGACTGTAAATGTGAATGTAATGAAATCATCTATAAAACAAAAGTAGATAACAATGAATTAGAATAATATGCAACAATATCTGATTGATGAGGAACAAACTTGAAAGAGACAGACACACACAAAGTTAAAATAAGGGTCTAGAGAGGAATCTATTGTGCTTCAGCTGAGAGGAAAGAGGCAGAGGTAGCAATTATTATCTCAGACAGAGCAAAAGCAAAAATGGACCTAATTAAAAGAGATAAGCAGGGAAACTACATTTTGCTAAAAGGTATCATAGACAATGAAGTAATCTCAATACTAAACATAAGCACCAAATGGTAGAGCATCCAAATTCTTAAAGGAAATATTAAATAAGTTACAGGAAGAAATAGACAATAAAACTATATAAGTGGGAGACCTCAACCTTCCTCTCTCAGAACCAGAAAAATCTAACCACAAAATAAATTTAAAAGGAGTTAAAGAGATGAAGAGGATGTTAGAAAAGTTAGATATGATAGAACTCTGGAGAAAACTGAATGAAAATAGAGAGGAATATACTTTTATCTCAGCTATACATGGAACCTTCACAAAAACTGATTATGCATTAGAGCAGAAAAACCTCATAAACAAATGCAGAAAAGAAAAAAAGAAAAAATACTTCCTTTACAGATCATTATGCAATAAAATTATATTTAGTAAAGGGCCTTAGAAGCAGAGATTAAAAATTATTTTGAAACTAAATAATCCATTCCTAAAGAATGAATATGTCAAAGAATAATTCATAGAAACAATCAATAATTTCATTAAAGATAATGCAAATAAAAACAACATCTGATAATTTGGGTTGATTCATCCAAAGTAGTACTAAAGGGAAAATTTACATCTCTAAAAACTTTCATTAATAAATAAGAGAAAATGCAGATCAACAAATTAGGTATGAATCTAAAAAAGGTAGAAAAAGAACAAATTTAAAATTCTCAATGAAACACCAAAATAAAAATCCTAAAAATCAAATGAGAGATTAATAAAATTGAAAATAGAAAAAAATTGAAATAATAAATAGAACTAGGAGCTGGTTTTATAAGGGACAAATCAATAAAATAGATAAACCATTGGTTAATTTGATTTGAAAACAGAGAAAGAAAAATAAATTATTAGTATCAAAAAGGAAAAGAATGAATGCATCATCAATGAAGATGAGATTGAAACAATTATTAGGATCTATATTGCCCAATGATATGCCAACAAAACTAAGTGTAATGGATGAATATTTATTAAAATATAAATTGCCCAGATTAATAGAAGAAAAAAGAAAATACTTAAATAACCCTTTGTAAAAAAAAAAAAAAATCAACAAGCCATAAATGAGCTTCACTAAGAAAAAATCCCCAGGACCACATGGATTTTCAAGTGAATTCTAGCAAACCTTTAATAAACAATTAATTCCTATACTTTACAAAATATTTGAAAAAATAAGTTAAAAAATCCTACCACATTTCCTCTATGACACATATATGGTTTTGATACCTAAACTAGAAAGAGCAAAACAAAGAAAAGTATAAATTAAATTCTCTAATGAATATTGATGAAAAATTTAAATAAAAATAATGTATGTCACAAAATCATACACTATAACCAGGTGACAATTATGCCAAGAATGCAGAGTACACTCAATATTGGGAAAACTGTCAACATAATTGACCATATCAATACCAAAAACAACAAAAAATGTCATATGATTACCCCAATACATGCAGAAAAAGTTTCAGACAAAATACAGCACTCATTCTTGTTTAAAAAGAAAGTATAGGAATAAAAGGAGCTTTCCTTAAAATGATAAGTAGTATCTATCTAAAAACAAGGACAAGAATTATCTATAATGAGGATAAACTAGAAGTCTGTCCAATTAGATCTGGGGTGAAGCAAGGATGTCCATTATCACCACTATTACTCAATACTGTAATAGAAATGTGATCTATAAAAATAAGACAAGAAAAATAAATTTAAGGAATAAAAAACCATTGAGGAAACACAATTATCATTCTTTGCAAATGACATGATGGCACCCTTAGATAACCTTAGAGAATCATCTAAAAAAAAACTAGTTGAAATTATTGTATAAATCTAGAAAAAAAAAATTCACTTGGAAGAACAAAAGGTCAAGAATATTAAGGGAATCAATGAAAAATATGAAGGAAGGTATTCTAGCAATATCAGATTTCAATCTTTGTTACAAACATTAATCATCAAAATAATCTGGTATTTGGCTAAGAAATAAGGTGGCAGATCAATGGAATAGATTAGATATATAATATAGAATAGTAAATGATCATAGTAATCTAGTATTTGACAAACACAAGTATCCAAGCTTTTAGCACAAAAATTCACTACTTAACACAAATTCCTGGAAAAATGGAAAGTAGTTTGGCAAAAATTAGGCACAGATCAGCTAGGTGGTACAGTGCATTGAGTACCACACCTGAAGTCAGGAAGACTCATCCTCCTGAGTGCAAATCTGGCCTCTGACACTTGCTAGATATATAACCCCAAATAAGTCACTTAATCAGATTTCCTTCAGTTTCTTCATCTGTGAGGTAAACTAGAGAAGGTAATGGTGAACAACTCAAATGTCTTTGCCAATAAAACCCCAAATGGGGTCATGAAGAGTAGGATATGACTGAGAAATGACTGAATAACAACAAAGCATAGAACAATGTCTTATACCATATACTAAGGTAAGTTCAAAATGTGTACATGATTTAGAGACTTCAAGGGTAATATCATAAGCAAAGTAGGGGCCCATGGAAAAAATTTACCTGTAAGATCTATGGATAAGTGAAAATTTTCTGACAAAACAAGAGATAGAGGAGTTTATTTTTTCCTGATAAAGGCCTCATTTCTCAAATATATATATAGAGAACAGAGTCAAATTTGTAAAAAATAAGAGTCATTCCCTAATTGACAAATTATCAGAGGATATGAACAGTTTTCATAAGAAGTCAAAGCTACAAAATAGTCACACAAAATGCTCTAAATTAATATTAATTGTAGAAATGCAAATTAAAACAATTCTGAGGTACCACTTCACACCTGTCAAATTGGCTAATGTGACAGAAAAAGAAAATAACAAATTCTGGAGCAGATACAGAAAAATAGGTACACCAATGCACAGCTGGTGGAGTTGCACACTGCTCCAAGCATTTTGGAGAACAATTTGGAACTAACCCCAAAGGACAATAAAACTGTATATATCCTTTGACCCGGCAATATCACTTTTAGACGTATATTCCAAAAGATGAAAGAAAATGGACAAGATCTATATGTTCAAAAATTACAGCAGCTCTTTTTGTTTTTGTTGGCAAAGAATTGGAAAATAAGGGAATGGCCAGCAACTGAGGAATGGCTAAAAATATTGTGATTTGTGATTTTTTATGGAATAATACTGTACTGTAAGAAATGATGGGGGGGCAGAGCCAAGATGGCAGAGTAAAAGCAGTGACTTGCTTGAGCTCTCCACCAAACCCCTCCAAATACCTGTAAAAATGGATCTAAACAAATTCTAAAGCAGTAGAACCTACAAAAAGACAGAGTGAAACAAATTTACAACCCAAGACAGCCTGGATGGTTGATCCAAAAGGGATATGGCGCTGAGCAGGTAGAGGAACTCAGTTTGGCATGGGTATGCAGGCAAGACAGGCATCAGCGAACCTAGAGCAGGCCTCATAAGACTGAATCATGGGTAGCTGTGGCAGTTTCCAGACTTCGCAACCCACAAACACCAAAGACAACTTAGAAGGTCAGTAGGAAAAGTCTTCGATGGCAGTGAAAGAGGAGCTAGGTCTCAGCCACAAGTCCCTAGCCACCCAAGGGAGGGGCTGCCTCTTGAGCTTCTGGCCCACAGACTGAGAGGGGAATCAAGTGGCTGATCAGAGGGGGATTGCAGGGATCTCTCTGCTGGTGCAGGATTTTCTTGCTTTGCTATGCTTGGATCTGGGTCACAGTGCTGGGTGTCAGTCCTGGGGCGAGGAGGAGCACTGGTGTAGTGGAGCTGGTAGTGGCAGTGGAGAGGAAATTCTTCTCACAATTCCAAGACAGAAAAGAGTGCTTGTGGTCACTCATAGAGCAGAGCACAGGCCAGGAAAGGAGTAAACACCTCGCCATTTATCATACCACCTTGGAAGAACAGAAAATTTACAGATCCCTAGAAATATCTCTAAAAATAGCTGCACAAAACCCTCGAAGCTTGGTACAGTACATTCTCCACACTAGAAGAAGACCCCTACCTTAACAAAGAGTTTATAACTCAAGTAATTGGATGGGGTCATGAGCAAGCAGTGCAAAAAGAGTTAGAGCATAGAATCTTTCTTTGTTGAAAAAGAAGATCAAAACATACAAACCAGAAGAAGACAACAAATTCAAAGGTCCTACATCCAAAGCCTCCAAGAAAAATATGAATTGGTCTCAGGTCATGGAAGAGCTCAAAAATTATTTTGAGAAGCAGGTAAGAGAAGTAGAGGAAAAACTGAGAGTGATGCAAGAAAATTATGAAAAATAAGTCAATAGCTTACTAAAGGAGACCCAAAAAAAATACTGAAGAAAATAACACCTTAAAAAATTGCTTAATCCAAATGGCAAAAGAGATCCAAGAGTCAATGAGGAGAAGAATGCCCTAAAAAGCAAAATTGGCCAAATGGAAAAGTCCAAAAGCTTACTGAAGAAAATACTTCCTTCAAAATTAGAATGGAACAATTGGAAGCTAGTGACTTTGTGAGAAATCAAGACACTGTAAAACAAATCCAAAAGAATGAAAAATTAGAAAACAATGTGAAATACCTCATTGGAAAAACAACTGACCTGGAAAATAGATCCAGGAGAGAGAATTTAAAAATTATTGGACTATCTGAAATCCATGATCAAAAAAAGAGCCTAGACATAAGCTTTCAAGAAATTATCAAGGAAAACTGCCCTGATATTTTAGAACTAGAGTGCAAAATATAAATGGAAAGAATCCACTGATCACCCCCTGAAAGAGATCCCCAAAGGAAAACTCCTAGGAATATTGTAGCCAAAGTCCAGAGTTCCCAGGTCAAGGAGAAAATATTACAAGCAACCAGAAAGAAACAATTCAAGTATTGTGGAAACACAATCAGGATAATACAAGATTTAGCAGCTTCTATATTAAGGGACTGCAAGACATGGAATATAATATTCTGGAGGACAAAGGAGATAGGATTACAACCAAAGAATCACCTACCCAGCAAAACTGAGTATAATACTTCAGGGGAAAAAATGGTCATTCAGTGAAATAGAGGACTTTCAAGCATTCTCGTTGAAAAGACCAGAGCTGAATAGAAAATTTGACTTTCAAATACAAGACTGAACTGAAACATGATGAGGTAAACAGGAAAGAGAAATCATAAGTGGCTTATTAAGGTTGAACTGTTTACATTCCTGCATGGAAAGATGATATTTGTAACTCATGAGACCTTTGTCAATGTTAGGGTAGTTAGAAAAAATATATGTATGGATAGATAGATAGATAGATAGATAGATGCCACAGGGTGAGTTGAAGATGAAGGGGTGATATCTGGAGAATAAAATTAAGGGGTGAGAAAAGATTATACTGGGAGGAGAAAGGGAGAGGTAGAATGGGGTAAATTATCTCACATGAAACAGACAAGAAAAGGCTTTTACAGTGGAGGGGAAATGGGGGAAGGTGAGAGGGAATGAGGGAATCTTATTCTCCTAGGATTCGGCTTAAGGAGGGAATAACATACACACTCAATAGGGTATGGAAATCTATCTAACCTTACAGGAAAATGGGGGAGAAGAGAACAAGAGAGCAGAGGGATGATAGAGGGGAGGGGAGATTGGGTGAGGGGGTAATCAGAAGCAAACACTTCTGAGGAGGGACAGGGTCAAAAGAGAATAGAATAAATGGGGGGCAGGTTAAGATGAAATGAAATATACTTAGCTTTTCACAATATGATGACTATGGAAGTGCTTTGCATGATTACACATGTATAAATTGTACTGAGTTGCTTGCCTTTTCAATGAGGGTGGGTAGGGAGGGAGGAAGGGAGAAAATTTGGAACCCAAAGTTTTAAAAACACATGTTAAAAATTTTTTTCACATACAACTGGGAAATAAGAAATACAAGAAATGGGGTATAGAAATCCACCCTGCCCTACAGGAAAATAGAAGTGGAAGGAGATAAGAGAAAAGGGGAGGGAGAGATAGAAGGGAGGGCAGATTAGAGGAAGGGGTATACAGAATGCATACCACCTAGGGGTGGGGGGAGGGATGAGATGGGGAGAAAATTTGGATCTCAAAATCTTGTGGAAGTGAATGTTGAAAACTAAAAAATAAAAAAAAAAAACAAGAGATGATGAAGGGGACAGTTTCAGAAGTGCCTGGGAAGACATACAAACTGATGCAAAGTGAAGTGACCACGTTATAATATTGTACACAGTAAGAGCAGTATTCTAGTGATGATCAACTGTGAAAGACAGCTACTTTGATAATATATTGATCTAAAGGCAATTTCAAGGGCACCATAACTTTATTCCAAAGATTATTTCTTGGTCTATAGTATCCCTTTAGTGTAATATAGTTTCCCTGTATATCTCTTTTAAATAGGTCTATTTTTGCTTTTGCTTTGTATGAAATCATGGTTGTTATCCCTGCCTTTTTTTTTTTTACTTCAGCTGAAGCATATTAGATTCTGCTTCAGACCTTTATTTTAATTCTGTGTCTTTCTGTTTCATATGTGTCTCTTGTAAACAACATATGATTGGATTCTGGTTTCTAATCCATTCCGTTATCCTCTTCCATTTTATGGGTGAGGTCATCTCATTCACATTCACAGTCATGATTATTGTGTATTTCCCTCCATCCCATTTTCTTGTTTCTTTCTTTCATTATTTTTCCTCTCCCTTCTCAAAAGTCTATTCTACTTCTAACCACTGCCTCCCTTAATCTACTTTCCATTTTATCACCCCTCCCCACTTTTCTCTTATCCCCTTCCTAATCCTATTTACCTGTTTGGTAAGTTACATTTCTATACACAATCAAGTGTGTGTGTATGTGTGTGTGTGTGTGTGTGTGTGTATTTCTCTTTTTGAACCAATTCTGATGAGAGTGAGGCTTAAGTATTGTCTGCCACCACCCCATTTTCCCTTCCATTTTAAAATCTTTTCCTTGTACACCTCTTTATGTGTGAAAAATGTCCCCATTCTATCTCTCTTTCCCCACTTCTCCCAGTACCTTCCTCTTTCTCACTTCTTCATTGTTTTTCAGAGGTCATTCCAACATAATCAACTGACACTCATGCCCTCTGTCTATATAAACTCCTTTTAACTGCCCTAATAATGATATTGTTCTTAGGAGTTACATGCATCGTCTTTCCATAAAAGAACATAAATATCATAACTTTATTTAGTTGCTTGATATAAATTTATATTTTTCCAATTATTTAGATTCAACTTTATTTGTCTGAAAAGTATTTTATAATTGTGTCCATATAGTTCCTGGGTTTGTCATGGCAGGTAGACTCCCAAATATTTAACATTTTCTGCCGTTATTTTAAATTGAATTTCTCTTTCTATTTCTTGAATCCAAACTTCATAAAACAATCCTCTTTGTTCTGTGAAGTTTGGATTCAGTCAAAGGGCCACATTTGAGTACCTAGAAGATCACGTGTGGCCTTGAGGATGTAGGTTCCCCACCCCTGATTTATCTATCTTTCCATGGGTCATTATTACATGTAATTTTTATTGCACCATGATCTGAAAACAATGCATTTAATATTTCTGCCTTTTTGCATTGGATTGTGAGGTTTTTAATGCCCTGATACGTGGTCAATTTTTGTGTAGGTGCCAAGTATCACTGAGAAAAAAGGTATATTCCTTTCCATCTCCATTCAGTTTTCTCCAGATCATATCTAACTTTTCTAAAAATTCTATTCACCTTCTTAACTTCTTTCATGTTTATTTTATAGTTAGATTTATCTAATTCTGAGAGGGGAAGGTTGAGGTCCCCCACTGCTATAGTTTTGCTGGCTCATTCTTCCTGTTACTCACTTAACTTCTCTAAGAATTTAGATGCTATATCACTTGGTGCATATATGTTTTGTATTGATATTACTTCACTGTCTATGATATTTTTTAGTAAGATGCAGTTTCCTTCCTTATTTCTTTTAATTAGATCTATTTTTGCTTTTGCTTTGTCTGAGATCAGGATTGCTACTTCTGCTTTTTTTTTTAATTTCAGCTGAAACATAATAGATTCTGTTCCAGTCTTTTACCTTTACTCTGTGTGTATCAATCTGCTTCAAATGTGTTTCTTGTAAACAACATATTGAAGGATTCTGTTTTTTAGTCCACTCTTCTATCCACTCCTGTTTTATTGGAGAGTTCATCTGGTTCACATTCACAGTGATGATTACTAACTGTGTCTTTTTCTCCAGGCTATTTTCCCCTGTTTATACCTTTCTCTTTCTCCTTTCACCCATTCCCTCCTCACCAATGTTTTGCTTCTGACCACCACCTCCCTCAATCTGCCCTCCCTTCTATCAGGCCCCTCTCCCTTTTCTTTCCTCTTTCCCCTACTACTTCTTCCCTCCCTTCTATCCATCCCACTCCCTTTTCTTTCCCCTTTCTCCTACTTCCCTATAGGGTAAAATGTATTTTTATACCCAATTGAATGTTTATGTTATTCTTTCTTTAAGCCAAATCAGATAAGAGTAAGATTCAAACAATGTTCACTCCTCCCTTCATTCCCTCTACTGTAATTGGTCTTTTGTGTCTCTTTATGTGATGCAATTTACCCTATCCTGCCTCCATTTTTTCTCTTCTCCCAGTACAATCCTTTTTTTCACCCTTCAATTATTTTTTGTATCATCACATCAAAGTCAACTTATACCCATACCCTCTATGTATGTAGACCCTTTCTAATTGCCCTAATAAAGATAGTTCTCAAGAGCTATAAGTATCATCTTGCCCTGTAGGGACATAAACAGTTTACCTTTATTGAATAATGTTTTTTTTTTCTTCTTTCCTACTTACCTTTTTATGCTTCTCTTGAGTCTTATATTTGAAGACCAAATTTTCTGTTCAGCTCTGGTCTTTTCAGCAAGAATGATTGATAGTCCCCTATTTCATTGAATGTCCATCTTTTCCTCTGAAAAATTATGCTCAATTTTGCTGGGTAGTTGATTCTTGGTTGTAATCCAAGCTCCTTTTCCTTCCAGAATGTGATATTGTAAGCCTTCTGATCCTTTAATATAGAAGCTGCTAAGTCCTATGTAATCTGAATGCTTGATTTAAATTGTTTCTTACTGACTGCTTGCAGTATTATCTCTTTGATGTGATAATTCTGGAATTTGGCTACAATATCCCTTGGAGTTTTCATTTTGGGATCTATTTCAGGAGGTGAATGATTCTTTCAATAACTATTTTACCCTCTGGTTCTGGATATCAGAGCAGTTTTTCTTGATAATTTCTTCAAAGATGCTGTCTAAGCACTTTTCTTTCTTTATCACGGCTTTCAGGTAGTCCAATAATTCTTAAATTATCTGTCCTGGATCTATTTTCCAGGTCAGTTGCTTTTGCTGTGAGATATTTTACATTTTCTTCTTTTTTTCATTCTTTTGATTTTGTTTGACTGATTCTTGATGTCTCATAGAACCATTAGCTTCTACTTGTCCCATTCTAATTTTTAAGGAGTTATTTTCTTCAGTTAACTTTTTTTACCTCCTTTTCCATTTGGCCAATTCTATTTTTAAGGAGTTGTTTTCTTTAGTGGATTTTTTTTCCCATTTGTTCAATTGTATTTTTTAAGGAATTTTTTTTTTCAATTTTTGTCCTTCCTTTTCCAAATTATTGACTTTCTTGCATACCTCTCATTTCTTTTTCCAATTTTAAATCATTTTTGAGCTCTTCCAAGAAAGCGTTCTGGGCTTGAGACCACTTCATATTCCCCTTTAAGGTTTTGGATATAGGTATATTTATGATGTTGTCCTCCCCTTAGTTTATGTTTTGATCTTCCCTGTCAACATAGTAATTTTCTATGGACAGAGTCCTGTTTTGCTTCTTGCTCATTTTTATTTCATGACTTTTAAAGTTCAGCTTTCCTTCTTGGGCACAGGTGCATTGTTTCAATCTACTTGTACTTGGGACCAGGGACCTGGTCACTGACTTTGTGCCCTGAGGCCTCAGGTCCTGAGAGCTTACTTAATGTTCTGGGTTGCCATGGCCTGTTTGCACCTGTTGTTGACTGGTTTCCAGAGCTGGCAACTTGCCTTCTGCACTGGGGTTGGAGGTCTTACAGCTGGCCTGTGGTGCCATTGACTTACTGAGCGAGAACCAAGGGGCCTCAGTTGCTGATCTATGCTGTGCCTAAGAGCTTCCTGCTGGTTTGCCCCAACACCATCTGTGCTAAGCTGCATTCCTCTTTTATCCTAATAAGGCAGACCTTTCCTGAAATCCTTCTAAGTTATCTTAAGCCTAAAACGGCTTCACTCTATGTTTTTGTAGCTTCTGTTGCTCCAAAATTTAACATTGTTTCTGAAGAAAACTGGGAAAAGTTCAGTAAACTCCCTGGCTTTTCTCTGCCATCCCTTAATTTATTTTTTTCCATTCAATTGCTTTTCTGATGAAACATTTAATTTTCCTCTAATTTTTTTCATATTTTGAATTTGTTTTATTGTTTTTGATGCCTCATAGAATAATTAGCTTCCATTTTCCCAATTCCAAATTTTTAAGGAATTATTTTCTTCAATGAGATTTTGTATTTTTTTTTCCATTTGGCTAATTTTACTTTTTAAGGACTTCTCTTCAGTGGACTTTGTGCCTCTTTTACCATTTGGCCAATTTTTAAGGTATTTTCTTCATTGTTTTTGTGTCTTTTTTACCTAGTTGTTAATTCTCTTTTCATAATTTTCTTGAATCACTCATTTCTTTCCCCAATTTCTCCTCTCCCACTCACATCTTTCTTTAACTTTTCCAGGAATTTTTGTTGAGTTTGGAATAAAATTGGCATATTTGAGGCTTTTTTGTAGTTGTTTTCCCATTGTCTTTTTCTGAGTTTATGTTTTGGTCTACCTTGCCACTGTAGTAGTTTTTTAATGGTAAAATTCTTTTTATTTGTTTGCTTCTTGTTTTTTTTTTTTTTCAGTCCAATTATTGACTTTGAACTATATGTCAAAGTTGGGCTCTGCTCACTTAGGTTTGGGGAGGTACTGTCCCAAACTTCAAGTTTTTTCAAATTAGTTCTATGTGTCTATAATTTTTTTTTTTTTTAGTATTTCCAAGGTGGTGTGATCCTGGGATAGGTGCAGTCACTGCTTTCCTGGTCTGTGCTCTGATCTTTACCCAGATAGGGTCCTTGCTCCCAGGCTTCTCTACAACCACAAATACCAGCACTCCTCTCTGCTTTGGAACTGCAACACAAAACTGCATAGGGACTATAGAATTGCCAATCAGTGCCAGCTGCATTCAGTGACAGCAAAGGGTCCTCTGTAGTCTCTTTCTGATCAGTTGTCTGACCTCCTTACCATATCTGGGCTGAGATATATCAAAGCTGCTGCTGCTACTGCTGCTGCTACTACTTCGCAGCTGCTGTTGCCCGACAGGCCTCCACCCAGGGGTCATAGACTTCTCCTGCTAACCTCTTAAGTTATCTTAGGTTGGAAAAATGTCTCACCCAGCCTTTTGTTGTCTCTGCCATTCCAAAATTTGATTTGAGGCATGTAGCAGCTGGAAGATTAAATTATTGAGAAAACAAGGCTCCAATCTTTTGAGAGTATCAACTTATTAAGCAATGCATGACATTTATCCAACAAAATGTGACCAGATCTTGTTACCTTAAGCTTGGACCTTCAAAACAATACAGTGAAGACAGACTTTTATACATTAAAAACAATTTATCAAATATGACCAATTAATTAAAAGAAAAAATATAATCTTAAGGATTCTTATTTCTGATTGGAAGAAAGATTAAGGGCTTTCCAATTTGGGGGGGAGGGGGAGAATGAACAGGTGCAATTCCCTGAATTCAGAAAAAAGAGGTCTCCCACTCCCCAGTGTCTGCAAGCAATCAAAGGAAAATGGAAACAGTAACTGATTGATCAATATGGGCCCAGTTTTTAAATAAGATAGATAGGTAGCATGAGATGTATAATTGTGAGAAAATTCCTTGAATCAATCTGTGAGTTTGACTGGGTTTCTGGTTAGCATAAACTAGGTCCTTATTTAAATGTCTCTAAGCAGTGGTTAGAGGTGGTTCAGTTTCCCAGACACTCAGGGCTAGGCTCAAACAATGCAATAAAGTTTTCTTCCAATTCCCACAATTGAATAAAATTTTCTCACAGAACAGAAATTGGACCAGACCCATAACTGAATAGAAAAAAAAAAAACTGAGCTAGCTCTAGAGTTGTGTCACAAGATAGAGTCAGTGTGGTTCATTTAATTCTCACAATTAAACAGTTGATGTCGTAATCCTCTCAATTCACTCAGTTTTCTCAGGTGTTATTTTAAAGTTGTTTAGAGGACAAGTTGTGACAATTTAGACAGGTGGCTGCCTTGAATCCATCTTCTTGGATAATATTTATATTTATTTTTGAAGAGATAAATTTGCTTAGTAGCACTCTGGACCTAGTGTCAGGACAGGCCAGCATTAGAGTCCCAGTTCTCATTCTTACTAAATCCCAGCCAGATCGCCCCAGACTTCAAAATGCTAATATTCAGATTGGCTAATAGGACAGAAATAGAAAATTACTCATGTTGGAGGGGGTGTGGGAAAATTGGGAAACTACTTCACTTTTGGAGTTGTGAACTGATCCAAATATTCTGGAGAACAATTTGAAACTATGCCCAAAGGGCAATAAAACTGTGCATGCTCTTTGAGCCAGGAATACCACTAATAGGTCTGTATCCCAAAGATAAAGAAAAAAAGAAACAGACCTATATGTACAAGAATAATCATAGCAGCTCTTTTTGTGTAAATTGAGGCCAAACCCATCAATTAAAAAATGTCTAAACAAGATAAGGTATATGATCATGATGAAATACTGTTGTGCTATCATAAATGATGAGCAGGATGGTTTCAGAAAAACCTGGACTTACATGAACTGATGCAAAGAAAATTGAGTGGAACTAGGAGAATATTGTGCATAGTAACAGCAGTATTGTATAATGATCAAATATGAATGATAGCTATTCTCAGCAATACAATGATGCAAGATAATTCTGAATGAGATGAATGAAAACCCTGAGAGACAGAATTCCTGGGTAATTAACAATAAATCTATCAATTAGGCTAGCTAGCAATCAATAAATTGATGGTCAGTGGTTTCTCTCTGTAACCAAAGATGCCAAGGCAGACCCTGAAATGCCTTAAATCCCTTCCCAAAGAACATTCCCCTGACAAGTGAAATTCAGCTCCAGCTGGTGAATATTTAATTAGGAGGTGACCTGAAAGTCTTGAGCTCCCCCTGTGGAAAACATTGCTTGATCATGAGACTCAGTAGCCTCAAGGCATCTAGGCAGAGAAAGCCATTTCCATCCAGACCTCTATATCATTTTCTTCATCATGAGTTGAGTTGCCTTTTTTTCTAATGGAAGAGATCAAGGACAGGGGGTTCTACCACACAAAGGCTCATACAGACTGGATTCTATTTATGTTTAAAGAGAAATTATGTATTCCAGTTGGGTGGGGTCCTGCCCAAATTACTATCATGTACCTTGAGGTCATGAGCCCTACAGAAGCTGACTGACCTTTTCAGGAGTTGGGCCTTAACTGAAATAGGAAGAAAAGGGTGGATCACAAATGAAAAAAATGGTTATTTATATAATAGTATAATATCAATTTCTCTCATGAAAAACTTATAATAAAAAATTCTATCCACCACCAGAGGAAGAACTGATGGAGTCTGAATACATATTGAAGCATGCTTTCTTTATTTTTCTTTTCTTTTTTTTTTTTTTGGTCTATGTTTTGTTTTGCAATGTGCCTAATATGGAAATGTGTTTTGCATGGCTGCACATGTATAATTTATATCAAATTGCTTGCCTTCTCAAGGAGGTAGGAGGTGAGGAAGGGAGGGAGAGAATTTGGAATTCTATTTTTTTAAGTGAATGTCAAAAAAATGTTTATATGAAACTGAAAAAAAATATATATATATATATATATTTGAAGAATTAAAAAAACGAAAGTGGTACATATGTCCTTTATCTTTAATTTGGGTATGAAGAAAGATATTATCTGCATCCAGATAAAGAACTGATAAATAGAGACCTGTATGGAATAATTATATATATATATATATATATATATATATATATATATAATGTGCATGTGTGTGTGTTTATATGTATATATGTGTGTATGTGTATCTATATCTATGTATATAGATATAGATATACATATACATATACCTATTTATGTCTAATGCTAGCAATCTCTAGGGTGGGGGGAGGTAAGAAAAAAAGAAATTTTCATGATAATTTTATTATATATTTTTAAAAAAATAGCTAATTGAATATAACAGATTGGCAGTTTCACATACAAACATCTTTTTTTATTATACTATATCATGGAAATGCTTATTTTATTCCATAAATTAAATTTTTAAAAAATTAAAAAATATATATTTTAAATAAAAAATTAAAAAATACTGCTATTATTCCAAACACAACAGCACAGAGCCCCAGAAAACATTCCTTCTTATGTCTCGAGACATTAGAAAGGCTTGTAAGCTTCTACCTACCCCCATCATGTACTCTTTTTATTATCTTCACCCTTCCTGATATCTGCATCTTGAAATAACTCTAAATTTTCCAGGAATCCAAAAAGAACCTGCCCCACCAACACACATATGCCAAAAAATACAGACACATGCTAACTCACAACAGCTAATACTTCATTAATTTCTATATATTCAGGTTAACTATTTTCTTTTTCCATTCCAAGATATTCTCTATTCTCTGAATATTTAAACTCCACTCTCAAAAACATGCAGGGTCAGGCCTTTAACTACACCCATTTTACTGCATTAGTTGGAGCAGGCCTGCTCTACTGAGTTGGTAATTCACTATTACAGGGAACTGTGAACCCTCACCTTAGCACATAACTACTATTTTTTTTTCAAATATAGAAGGAGAACACTAGATGATTATTTCACAGAATTACAAAATTTCAGAGGATAGTTATTATAACCTATAACTAAGTAACAGTGCCCCCTCTACCATCCTTTACAAGTGCCTCATTTAACCTTTCTGGAAGACTTCCATGGTGGGGGAAATCATTCTCTCTTAAGTCTCCTCTCCATGGTCTTACTCTCTGACCAATTCCACCCCATCAGAAATTTGGATTCTACCTCTGGGTCTCCTGCTTCTAACAGGTGAGCTTTTAGACTTATATTTCTTGGATCTAGGCCTCTATGAAATGTTCCATAGTCTCTTCACCATGTCCCAGTTGGTACCCATCCCAGCCCCAGCTCCCTTATATGTGATGTCTTCCTTTATAAGAATGTAAGCTCCTTGAGGAAAAGGATTACCTTGCTTGCTTGCATTTGTATCCTCAGCATTTAGCATAGTGCCTGGCACATAGTAAATGTTGAATAAGCTCTCTCATGCTCTCTCTCTCTCTCTCTCTCTCTCTCTCTCCCCCCCCCCACCTTGAGCAAATTTTAGTATTTTTTATTGGGTGTTGAGCAACTATAAGATAAAAGGCTATGCAAAGTGGCTACAACCGTTTTGGTGTCTGCTGAAATCTAGAGATTCAATGCAGAAGTAAACGTTTATAAGAAAAAAAGAAATGGAGGAAACCAAACAGAGTTGACTCTTCTTCATCTGGTTCAACCCATCTCTGAAAAGCTTTAATCTTCAATGACCAATGATTTATTCTCTGCACTGTCATGCTACTGTAGTCCAGGTTGGATCTGCTCTGTTCCTTACCGGTAAGGACATGGACAAAAAGGGTTGTCAACATAGTTCAAAACAATGGATCTGGTCAGTCAATTTAATGGAGGAAAAACTATATTTCTGACATAATTTGTATTGAAACAACTGGTTGCTTGATGGCTAAACAGGAGAAAATACTTGGACAAAGTTTTGGCCAAGCAAAGGATTTTCTTATTTTGTGTTCAAATCCTGGAAGGTGAATCCTATTATGGAACTTGAACTTTTTTTTCTTGTTGTTTCATGTTTATCATTATTAAGTAATTATATGAAAACATATTCTAATCATATCATCTCCTGTTTTCATAAGATTTGGAGCTTGAAGGGAATTTAGAAATTAACTAATGTGAACCTCCCATCTTACCTATGCAGAAATTGAGGCCAGAGGGGAGAAGGGAAAAACCTAAAGTTCTATAGATATTAAGTCTAAGAGCAAGTATTTGAGTCCTATTCATCTGGTTCAAAATTGTCTCAATCAAATGTACAAAAATGCAGTACTTGCTTCTGGCATTCATCATCTCAGGAAATTTAAATGACAAGGTCACTTTTCATCTTCCTTAACTCTGATAAGAATCTTACTTGTTCTCCAAGTGCATCTAAAGTTGGGTTTCCTTCATCTTGGTTTGAGCAAGAATGTTATCAGCAGGAGAGGTAAACAGCACCGAAAACGGTGATGAGGGTCTGGGCCATGGTTTATTGCCTAGGACACGATTTCTGTTTATGCATTCATGAAGGCCATGTCATCAAGATTCATAGTGCCAGCTTGCATACACTGAGCAAAGATGAATAAATGAATAATTGTTTTGATAATATTAAGCAGCATGTGTGATGTCGCACAGCAACATCTGTTATTAACAGTATAAACAAAAGGAGTTTTTACTGTTTGCATGTCATTCTGCATTGAGGGACAAAGTAATTTGTCCAATTTGGTAAGTCTTTTTGGGCAGCAGGTGGTACCAAAAGTCTTTGTTGGGCAGAAGGGGGAGGAATCAGACCCAAAAATGAACAAAAGTATTTTTAATGCAATGTGGTCTGCAGTTTCTGCAAAGGTGATAGAGGAAAATTGGGAAGTACACATGGAACTGAAATTATTTTAGCTAGACAAGTTTTATTTAGGCAAGTGAGAATGCTTTAAGGAACCCATCCAAGTGGTACCATCAGAATTTAACCAAACTGACTTTGCTCACAGCACTAACTATTCTTGGGTTTAATCCTATTTTGCAAAAGGACTGGCTATCAATCTATCAACAAGTACCTATTGAGCACAGTGAATAGAGCATTGGCCTTGGAGTCAGAAGGACCTGAGTTAAAATCTATCCTCAGACACTTACTAGCTGTGTGACCTTGAGCAAGTCACTTAACTTTGTTTGCCTCAGTTCCTCATCTGTAAAATGAGCCAAAGAAGGAAATGGAAAACGATTTCAGTATCTTTGACAAGAAAGCCCCAAATGGGGTCATGCAGAGTCAAACAAGCCTGAAACAACCCCACAACAAAAATGCTAGTATAGTAGGAAGTAAATGGTATTGCTTGGGAATTAATAGATAGAGATTCTAGTCTAGACTCTTGACCAAGATCCTACAGCTTGTTGTGACAATGTCTAATCCAGGGTTCCATTTTCCTCTCTATAAAAGGAGGTGAGTGGATTAAATGATTTCTAAAGTCCTTTCCTTCTATAAGGTCATATAAAAGATAAGAAGGAGAATTTCCTCAGCCCCATGTTCTTTTTCTGAATAATACTTCACAAAAGATGATGTGGTGCTCAATTGGATATAGAAATCTATATTATAAGCAGGTGAATTTCAGGAAAAAAAAAACTGGAAAGACATGCATGAACTGATGCTGAGTGAAGTGAGCAGAACCAGGGGAACATTGTATACAGTAACAGCAACATTGTGCTATGACTAACTTTCATAGACTTAGCTCTTCTCAGCAATGCAATGCTCTAAGACAATTCTAAAAGACTCATGATGAAAAATGCTATCTACATCCAGAGAAAGAATTATGGAGTCTGAATGCAGATTTAAGCAAACTATTTTTTGTTGTTGTTTTGTCTTTTACTTTCTTGTGTCTTTTCCCTTTTGTTCTGATTCTTCTTTCTCAACATGACTAATGTGGAAATACATTTAATATGATTGTACATGTATAGCCTATATCATGTTGCATGTCACTTGGGGAGGGGGGAAGGAATGGGGGGAATTTTAGAACTCAAAATCTTATAAAAGTGAATGTTGAAAACTAAAAATTAATTAATTAATTAATTAATTTTTTAATTACAAAAACAAATCTATTTTACCCTACAGGAACATCAGAGGGGAGAAGTATAAGGTGCTGATACAAGGGAGGATGTTTTGGGGGAGGTGGTAGTCAGAAGCAAAACTCTTTTGAGGAGGGATAGGGTGAAAGGAGAGAGATGATTGAATAAACAGGGGGAAAATAGGAGGAAGAGAAATATAGCTAGCAATCATAACTGTGAAAACATTTTTGAAGCAAGTTTCTCTGATAAAGGCCTTATTCTTTAATGTATAGAGAACTGAGTTGATTTTATAAATATAAAAGCCATTACCTAATTAATAAATGATCAAAAGATATGAATGGTCAGTTTTCAGATGAAATAATCAAAGCTATCTATGATCATATGAAAAAAAAAGTTCTAAATCACTATTGATTGGAGAAATGCAAATTGAAACAAGCCTGAGGTCCTACCTCACACCTATTAGATTGATTCATAGAACAGAAAAGGCAAATGACAAAAATTGGAGGAGATGTGAGAAATTCGAGACACTAATGCACTGTTGGTGGAATTGTGAACTGGGATTCAACCATTCTGTAGAGCAATTTAGAACTATGCCCAAAAGGCTGTAAAACCATGCATAACCTTTGACCCAGCAATGCCACTATTATGTCTGTATCCCAAAAGAGGTATAAAAAAGGGGAAGACTTATATGTACAAAAATGTTTATAGCAGTTCTTTTCTGGTGGCAAAGAATTGGAAATTTAGGGGATGCCCATCAATTGGGGAACGGATGAACAAGTTGTGGTATATGATAGTGATGGAATACCATTCTGCTATAAGAAATGTTGAGCAGGATGCTCTCAGGAAAAGCTGAAAAGACTTATATGAACTGATGCAAAGTTAAATGAGTTGAACCAGGAAACTATTGTACACAGTAACAAATATCATAAAATGATCACCTGTGAATGAGTTAGCTATTACCATCAATACAATGATCCAAGACAACTCTGAAGGACTTATGATAAAAAATGCCAACCTTCTCCAGAGAAAGAACTGACAGAGTCTGAGTATGGATGGAAGCATTTTTTTTGCTTTCTTTATTTGCTTTTCTTTCTTTATTTGCTTTTGTTCTATATTTTATTTTATAATATTACTAATATGGAAATAAGTTTTACATATTATACTACACATGTATAACCTATATCAAATTGCTTGCCTTCTCAATGAGGGGGGCAGGGAGGGAGGGAGAGATTTGGAACTCAAAAATCTAAAAACAAATGTTAAAAATTGTTTTTACATGTAATTGGGGAAAATAAAATTCTAAATAAATAATTTAAAAAGACTATGTGATAGCTTAGGTACTCCAACCTCATTTGTTTTAGGATTCTAGTCCTTTCAGAATGCCCAGTTTAAAAAGAGAACAAGAACCTCATGTAAGATGAAACATGGGCTAGAAATCCAGGCCAGCAGAAAGCTATTGAGCTGAAGCAGTTTTCTGGGAAATGTGGCTCCAAAAGATAATATGAGATAGACATGCTCCCCCACCCCATTTATGAATGGAAATGGGAAATTAAAGGTTAGGAATTGGGAGCATTATACACAATTAATCTAATTTGTTAGCTTTTGAATGACAGGGAATCAGAGAATATCAGACAAGCAAGTAGTTTTAGAAATCAACTTGTCTGTATATCTAAAAATCTTTGTTGAAGAGCTCAATTGGTAAGAAGTTGTTAAATTCTAAAGCAATCCATTTGACTTTTAGACAGCTCTTATTGTTAGTGTTTTTATTCTCCCCACCCCCCAATCTCTTAGCTCAAACTGAAATCTTCCTCTTTGTAATATCGATTAATTATCCCTAATTCTGCCCAGTAGGATGAAACACAATAAATCCAGTGTCTTTTCTTCATGACCTCTCTTCAAATACCTGAACTCTACTATCAGACTCCTAATCCCAGAAGTCTTCTTTACTCCAGGTTAAATATCCAGTTCCTCTAGTTCATATACCAGTTTCCCAAATCCAGTGCTTTTTTCCCTCTTGCTCTCAGTGTGTTTTCCAAACACTCCAATTGGTTTATGTCTTTCCTAGAATATGTGGCACAGATGTCCTGTTTGGGTATGATACAACATCTCAAGAGCAAAGCACAATGCATATCCCACTTTTCTTACACTTTAGTCTTTTTTGTTAAGGTTTTTAGGACTGAGAAATGTTTCATTTTTGTTTTTATGTCCCTGTATCTACTCTAGTGCCTCACACTTGATAGACAGATGCTCAACAAATTATATTTGTTCATTTATTTTCAATTTATTGTTCCTCAGGTCTTCTCAGTGCTGAGTGGTGGAAGACACAGCAGAAAGGTTTCTGACTACTTGTTTTCTATTCAAAGAGTCATTAGATATGAAGCAAAGTAGGAAAGTGAAGAAGTCTCAGCATCTTCCATCATATCCCATTAAATTTGGATGCAAAAGCAGTCCCTCACATTCTTAAATTTAACTTTGCTTCTCTACCATATCAAAAGTGCTGTTCTGGATTCTTTGAGTAATAAAAGGAATAAGAAAAGAGTCTTGCCTTCAAGAAGCTTACAATGAAGTTGGAGGGCTAGGACTAACACTAAGTTAATGAAAGGGAAACATTCATGACTGAGATGTCCATATAATGAATGATTATCCTAATTTTTCAAATTCTTTAAAAAATAAAAAAAATATTTTAACCTCTGAAAAAAGCAAAACAAATTTTGTCAGTCACATTTTCCCTTCATGTTAAAACCTGTGTTTATTTTAAGGGGGATTTTATCCATATGGTTCTGATTCATTTATACTTAACTCATCAAAATGTTGTTTCTGAACAGCTGTTTGACATCCAAGATTCCTTGTGAAAACTGAACAGCAAAAGTTTGGTTCGATATTTTGAAACCACTGAAGTGTCTAAACGCAACATAATGTTCCCAGCTATTCCCTGAACAAGGTATGGTTTCTTTCCATTGCTCCATATGACTGATTATCCTTGGGCACCTTCCCTGACCTAAAGTTTTTGTTTCTATTTTTTTTTGGTGGGGGGGAGGTTTTATGTAGTTCAACTTTTGCCACATAGTACGGATCATAATATGGACTCTTGGATATCTTATCAATCATTAATCATAAAGTGTGTCTTAAGCATCTACTTTGCATCTGTACTAAGGACCAGACCTACAAAGACAAAAAGAAAAAAGTTCTTGCTCTTGAGAAACTTACATTCTATTAGGATACTATAGTAATAATTCTTTATCTCTATGTGTGTGTGTGTGTGTGTGTGTGTGTGTGTGTGTGTGTGAGATTCACCCAAGAAATATGTATCCCAGGCCTACTGTAAAGCATTATAATAATTCTTGAGGACATAAATCCATTATCTCATTTGAACATTGTAACAACCCCCTTTGACAGTTAGACCAGGGATTGTTAGTCCTGTATTACTCAAATATTCCAGTGGATCTGTAATATGTCAGATGTGGATTACCTTAAAATGATGCCCATAATAACACAACCTTGACTGCCTATCCTGAGGGATCCTTGTCCATTTTCTCCCATTAGGTCCCCACAGGAGGTTCACCCAATGGTCTGGGAGGGTTTCTTTATTTTCCATTTACACCAGCCGAACAGTTGAGCTATTCTTCAGTTACCCCTTACTATCACCACACAACAAGCTTATCTTCTTTTTTGATCCTACATGTCTTTAAAGAAATCTTTTACTCTCGTCATCTTTATGGGCCCTTGTTTGTCATGGGTTGCGGTCTGTTCACACTCATGCTTTGCCTTTCCATGACCCTCTGAGTGAGACAGCAATAATTCCAAATTGCTCTCAAGGCTGGATGGGAATGTTTATCCCTCTAAACTACCTATCCCAGCATGCCAGTCACTTATGAATCCCCTGTTACTCCTTTTAAAAGATGAGAAAACTGGGGTTCAGAGAGATTGATTGGTTTGTCCAGTTATAAAGTCAAAACATTGACTTGAACTAAAAGTAGAATGAAATATATGTAAATATACTAAAAGTTTTAAATGATTAAATGAAAAGCAGAGTTATATATCATATGTAAAACATTGTTATATTGGGATAATGTTTAATCTAGAGAATAATTTTGATAGAACTGTCACCTTGACCATATGTATAATTCTGAACAAGTCAAGGATATAAAATACCTCTCCAACTATTCAATTATTCCTTTATCTCCATAATAACTATTTTGAAGCTATATTTGTGTGGTCTGTTTGTAGCTTAGTAGATCAATTGTCATATATTTAATTCATTTTGTGGTTGTCTTAAATTACTTTTCTCACCCTATACATTTTATGTTTACCTAATAATAAATACAAATATCAAAGATGTTTGTGGGCTTCTTTTGTTTCCTGTTGCTTTGCCAAACAATTTGCTATCTCATTTTGTTAGTTTCATTCTTCCATCTGGGAGCCAAATGTGATTTATCAACCAAGGTTCCCTCTCCTATAAGAGAAACACCCAACATTTAATGTTAATGATGCTAACATTTAATCATCAGCTTAGGCAGACATTTGTTGACTTATTTATGCTCAGATGACCACAGTACAGCAGGTGGATGGCTACAGTCACTATCTTTCCCTTCTAATGGCCACTGAGAGTTTCAGTCCCTTCACCCATTTTCAGGGCAGATTCTTATATTCCATGGCCTGTCCTTCTACTTTAACACTCCTCTTACCCCTATTATGGGACTTGATACCATTTTGTCCTTTTGTCCTAAGAGCAAATGAGGGAGGGACTTAAGAGATCATTGGGACACGTCATGAAAATTGAGAAAAAGGGAGTATGAAGGATCTGAAACTGGTTCTATTTATGCTCTGAAAGAGATAGAAGACTACAAAATGGATGACTCAGTTATTTTCTTTTATGAAGTAATTAATTGAAGAAAAGTGATTAAAAAGGCAGAGCTGGCAATACTTACCCAACATGTGCATGACACAAAGCTTAGAGGTATAGCTAACACTCTGGATGATGGAGTCAGAATCCAAAAATATCTTGATAGGCTAGAACATTGAAATTAATCTAACAAAATGAAATTTAATAGTAGTAAAAGTAAAGTCTTTCATTTAAGTTTTAAAAATCAACTTCATTTGCACAAGGTGGGTAGATATAGTTAAACATCATTTGGTATGGGAAAAATGGTGGTTTTAGTGCATTACAAGTTCAATAAATATTATAATATGAAAGTCAAGAAAGCTACGGTGACCTCAAGCTACACGAAGAGAGGCTGAGCTTCCAGCAACAAAGAAGCAATAATATCTTAGACATAGGGATCTTGACATGGGGTCCAAGGATCCATAATTTTCAAGGGGTTCTTGAATTTGTGTAGGGAAAAAGTTACATCTTTATTTCAATGCAATTATTTTCTTTTGTATGCTCATATATTTTATTGTATGTATTTAAAAAACATTATTCTGGGAGGAGATCCATAGGCTTCACTGGACTGCTGGGATCTCTAACATGCAATAAAGGTTAAATATCACTGTGCTATATGCTGTCAAGGTTGGATAACAGTTGTAATATTTTTTTCCATTTTGATAAGGGTAGTAATAAGGTGAATAATGTAAAAAGAAGGCAGGTAGGGTGGTAAAAAACTCTATAAGAGTTGTAGGACCATTGAGTACATGCCTTAAAAGAATTGGTTGAAAGAGTTAGGAGTGTTTAATCTAGAGAAGACTCAAAGGGGACATGACATCTGTCTTCAAGTATTCAAAGAGTTATTGTGTGAAATAAGGATGAGACTTTTTTTCTCTTTGGCCACAGATAGAGAAGCCAAGAACAGGTGGAATTTGCAATAAGGTAAATTTAGGGTCCATGTTTGAAAAAAAAGTTCTATCAGTTAAAAACTATGCAAAAGAAGAATAAGGTACATCAAGAGGTAGCAGCTTCCCTTCCACTAATACCTCCCCATTGGAGGTCTTCAAACATAGACTATATTATCATTTTAAGTATGTTGTAGTGGAGATTACCTTTGACTAAGAGTTGTCCTATATAGACAGTGAAGTTCCTTCCAACTATGAAATTATGTTATTTTATCTAAGGGCTTGGCATAGCCTTTCCTATGGAATACAAAGACTTTCACCCTATTGCCCAGGTAATATATGGTAAAACTCTTCAAGCCTCATTTGGAAGAGTAAAAGAAAATACAAAGAGTGAAGGAAGCAGGCAATTTTCAAGTGAAGAATATTCTGAAATAGAGAAAAGACAATAGCCTACAAAAAGTAAAAGGCTTTGTAGAAAGAGAGGTGATGTGATGAAAAGAAAACTGGATCTTAAGTCAGAAGACATGAATTTGAATCCTCAGAGTCACTATTGGGATTTGGTCATTCTCTATAAGTAGAAAGAATTAGCTTTCATCTATACATCTTCAAAACCTTTTTTCCCTTAAAGACTGAGTTCAGGTAGCACCTCCTACAAGAAGTATTTCCTAAACCCACAAGTTATTAGTGTCCTGGCTCTTCTCAAATTATCATGTACCTAATTATGTTTGTACTTAAGTAAATATATTAAGGACAAGGACTCTTTTGACCTTTTGGATCAGTTTTGTAGTGTGTGTGTGTGTGTGTGTGTGTGTGTGTGTGTGTGTGTGTGTGTGTGTGTGTATGTGTGTAGTGAGGGTGAAGGTGAAAGGAAGCTTTTGGGTTCAGTACCTAGAACAGTGACTGATTCTTAATAAAAGTTTTATTTTCAATTGAATCGAATTGAATTGTACCTACCTCCCCCCCCAAAGGATGGTTGTAAGGAGAAAATAAAGCAATATGTATAAAGTACTTTGCAAACCTTCAAAGGTCTATTTAAAAAAAAAAAACCTTGAGATGATTGCTTTTTTTTTCTTTTTTCTCATCTTGTTCAGTGGAGTTCAGATAGAAATTAGTATAATATATTACATATAGTATAGTATAGCATATATAGTATTAGCAAGAAAATTAGTATACTTTCTGGTTATGTTTTTCTCAATTTTGTAGTTAAAAGTATACATTAAAACTGGCATTACTTTGATGTTGCTTGCTTTAAATGTCCTCTTTCCACTGAGTTTTGATTTCAGGATGACAGTAAGTCCCAATTTATAAAGTGACAGCTTTGTCTTTAATAGTTTTATACTCAGTGTGTTTTGCCTGGAGGAGAACAAGGCTTGTTGTAGCTGTAACCTTTTTTCCATCAGTTCAATTTGTCTCTGGAATTCCAGGCTTTACTTGGCATATTTTAAGAATCTTATATTTATTGAGCTCTATTGATATTTTGCTGTTATTTGAGGAGTCCATGAAACAGAACATGTAAGTAATGTTCTCCTCCTCTTTTCCCCCTCCTCCTCCTCTTCCTCCACTTTTTTCTCCTCTTCCTCCTCCTCCTTTTTCTTCTCTTCCTCTTCCTCTTCCTCATTATCATCATCTCATCATTATAATTGAGGAAACTTGAACTCAGGTGGCTTATGTGAGTTGCTCAAGATTAAATACCAATCTTGTCAACATAAAGGATACTTATTATTTTGCCATCATGCCATGGACACTTTACTAGTTCAACTTGTCACTCTGGAATGCCTGATTCAAGTAGTTCACTGGCATTAGGAAAAGAATTTCAAGTGGTCACCTGCAGACCAGTGTGCCAACAGAAACAATATGGTTGAGCACCACAAACGGAAGAGCATTTGATTTGGAAATAGAGGACCTAGACTTAAACCTTGTCTCCACTACTAAGTGGTTATTTGTATGGGGGAGGAGTCAGGAGGTTAAACTAAAGTCTCAATGGTCTCCTCTAGCTCTAAACCCAATAAGTCCATAACTCCAACTCCCAGATTCATTTCTTCTTTCTACAGCTTCTTCTAAAATCAACACTTACAGTCTCAAGTTAACTCCCCACAGACATTCTGCCTGACTTCCCTCACAGAAGAGCAGACAAAAAACATACAGCAGCAGACTTCATTCCATGTGGGGAAGCCCAGAAGAGATGTGGGAAAGCTCCAAGGGGGCTTTATTTAGTAGAGCTCACAAGTTTGTTTCTTTTTTTCAAACTAAGCAAACCACAGGGAAGGGAGAAGGAGCAACCCTTATACCATAGTGTTTGTCAAGAAAGACTGTGATTATTTATTTGGCCGTAAAAGTCCCTGCCAAGAAACAGAGCTGCAAGGAATAGAGCGAATGACACAGACTTCAACATTCTGTGATTCCATAATACATGAACCAATAATGGCTTGGGAACTTCTCAGGACAGATTGACACAGCAGCCGCTGCCTGAGAGGACACAGAAGTTATAGTGTTTTTTTTAGTCTTTAACAGGAGAAAATCATTCCTTCCTGTGACCAGGGTCTACTGGAACATTTGGGTCACACAGTACTCAAGGGTCAGACTTCTCCATCTTTCGAAGTAAGCCATGTCAAATGCTTAAAATCCTATCTAGCTAGTGCCTAGAAAATTGATATTAAGTGAATGCCAACATTATAAAGATGGCAAAAGCAACAATTTTTCTGAAGGAGAACTTAAGTGGGATTATGACAGCCACTAATATTTCTAGAACACTTTAAGATGTGTGAAGTGTTTTTCCTGTAGTCCTATGAAGTAGGTAATTCAAGTGTTTTTATCTTATTTTTACCAATGGAGATACTAAGGCTGTTGAGCCCATAGAGCCATCAAAGGAGAGGATCTAGAGAATGACAACAAGAAATCCTAGAATAGGGAGCCCTGATGACCCCCCCCACCACACACACACACACACACACACACACACACAAACACACACACACACACACACACCATGATTAGATTGTGGGACATAGATGATGACTCGGCAAATGAGACATTGAGGAGTATGGCAGACAGGTAGGAGAAGTCAGATAATCTCAAGAATAGAAGTAATATTGAAAGAGAATCCATAATCACATTTTTATTGAGGGGAATTTAATTTAATATATTCTTTCAGTGTCTGAATACCTAGGTTCGCTCCAGATGGTCTGTTATTTATCCTGCTGTTACTGATTTGAAGTTTCAATACATTAAAGAAAATGTATCAGAGGAGGACAACAGTGCCTTCCTGCAGAACATTTCTTTGGACCAAGATATACAATCTCCATACTTTCAGTACTATCAAGAATAGAATAGTTCATAGGATCATAGGATATAGAGTTGGAAAAGACTTTAGAAACAATTTAATCCAACTCCTTCATTTAATTGATGAGACCCCTAAAATCTGGAGAGGTGAAGATTTGCCTAATGTTATATGTGTTAATATATACAGTCAGTAGCCAAGGCAACCCATGAACCCAGCCAGATGCTCTGACTTCAAATCCACTACACCACTAATCCAAGAATGGTAGCATATAACCCAGCATTCACTAAAAAGGAGAGAACTATGGAGGACCTATGCAACCCAGAAGTCCACATATCCAGTGCTTTTGGGGATACTAAAGGGGAAATCCACTCTAATAAATACCATATAATCTGGCTGATGTTGCCTCTGATGGATGGAGAGGCTAGGAGTAGGTTAGATATGGGAATGCAAGATAGATATATTTGTCACATGTGCAAGTGCTACAACACTGTCCTTTGTCCGAGCACATGACACCTGGTGTTTAGATTCAGGTGGAGCATGTGGAAAATAATTTAACCATTATGAGCCTCAGCTGTTGTTGGTTTCCCATTAAGAAACGGAAATGAGAAATACATTTCCAAAGAAGATACGGATAGTGTTCTTTCAATATTCTACCAGCTACATAGCCTCAGTGCAAGGCCTTGCCATTGTTTCCAAGAGTTATAAGTATACACCGATACTTTAATTGTATAGCATCTCATCATCACGGACTTTCCTTCCATTGGTACACATCAAACCCTGCTATGTATTCTCAATTCATGTGGTTTTTGTTCATATCTTTCCACAAATCTTCCTTAGAAGGTACATCATGACAATGGTCTTCCTCTCAAGTAGGTATTTGAATATTCCAACGGCACCCGATGCAGGCCTCCTGCTACCCATCTGTTATCCTTTGGTCTGGCTGTGTGACTGTCTAGCATCTGCCTTTCTGAGTGCACACCTCCCTATCATGACATATATAATACTCATTGCATTTTCAAGTTATCCTTGATAATTCACTAAAACCTACTTAGGCCTTCTACATTATTGAATCCCCATCATATATTTTTTGAGTCACCCATAATTTGGATTCTTCAGATATTTTACCATTTCAGGATTCATAGAATTAATTGATTCTTAGTTGTAAGGGGTTATAGAGAGATTATCTAGTCCAAACCACCAGATAAGGAAACTGAGGTTTCACAGTTACTATGTGACAGAACTAGAATAAAAATGAAGATCTTATGGTTCCCAGTCCAGGACTCTTTCCATTATATAATCTTGCCTCTTGGCCTGCTCCCTCTCTCCTTTTCCCTAAAGCATTAGTAGAGGCAAAGAAACACACAAGGGTGTTAACCACCCACTTTCCCTCCATCATCCAGGAAAAGATTGTACCACAATGGGTTGGTTAGAATTGAAGGCTCTTAGAGTGTTATCATCTCTGCTTATACATGGGCCACTCTCAGCAATTACAGATTATGTGTCAACAAAGTTGTCCATACTCTCTGAAGAAAAGAAATGAACCTCAAAGTTATTTGCAAACGCAAAGGTTCTGGGAGGGGAACCAAACAATATAAAGAGATTTATTGCTTGTTCAGATAAACTGACAGTAAAATAAAAAACTTAATTATTTCGTTATGGATTTTGAGAGGAATCTTTCCCCACTGAACATATGAAAAAGTTTCAAAGCATTTTGAGGCAATAAAACATCTGTGACCCAATTTACATGAAAAAGAATGAAACCGTGAGTTGTTATGGCAGCAAAGAGCAGAGACACAGTTGTGAACCCATCTTCCATTCTACACCAATTGGTGAACTATACTGTTGGAAGCAGGCCCTGCAAACAAATCTATTAGAATTCTTGAGAGTAAGTGAGAGAGACAAAAAAAAATACTACCATGGAGAAGAATGCAAACAGGCACTGGACAAATCAAGTCACATATGTAACAAGTTGGCTAATGGAAAGATGATGGCTTTTAGAAGGTTAATGTTAAAAGTACAGACACTCATTGGGGAGAAATTACCAGAAGAGATGCATGTTTGAGAAATTTTGTGTGATCAGTTTCTCTGTGAGAGAGGAATAATATGAACCTATTCTATGCCGTTTCTGTTCCACCTGTACATCACTGATAAGGAAGATCCACTTCCCTGAAACAACAAAAAAATAACAAAATGACCACCACCATCACTACTACTACTACTACTACTGCTACTATTTCTACTACTACTACTTCTACTACTACTACTACTACTACTACTACTACTACTACTACCACTACTACTACTACCACTATTACTACTACCACTACTGCTGCTGCTGCTGCTATTGCTGTTGCTACTGCTGTTGCTAGTGCTACTACTACTACTGCTACTACTACTACTAGTACTACTTTTACTACTCCT
Source organism: Vombatus ursinus (assembly GCF_900497805.2). NCBI lineage: Eukaryota > Metazoa > Chordata > Mammalia > Diprotodontia > Vombatidae > Vombatus > Vombatus ursinus. The sequence continues at coordinate 44,424,504 of NW_020954619.1, read as the reverse complement.
AAGACTTCTGCTGCTGCTGATACAACTACAACTGCAAGTACTGCTACTACTACTACTAATAATAATAGGAGTGGTAGTAAAAAAACATTAGGATGATGTTTTATGGTTTGCCAAGTTTACTGGCTTAAATAAAAGGAAGCTGAGCTCTGTAAATGTCATAACTAATCCTGGCCATAGAAAACAGGTAAGGAACTATACCTCCTCTTTTATCAGAGAGGCAGAGAATAATGGGGATGTAATGTGATATGTAGATATGTAGATATGTATATACATATATGTGCATGTGCGTGTTTGTGTGTACACACACATACGTGTGTGTGTGTGTGTGTGTGTAGCTTCAAAGTTGTTCACTGTATCAGTTGTTTTTGCTTCACTTTTTTTTCGTGGTTAGAAGGAGGGGTCAATCTCAGGGGTGAGGGAGCAATACACAGAAATGATTCCAATATAAGTAAAACAGTAACAATAAAATTCATTTTAAAGCCATTTAAATTATCTTCCTTCTGTGAATGGCTACATGGTATAATAGAAAGAGCACTAGATTTGGACTTAGATAACCTGATTTGGAGAGACAGGTTGACTACTTGATTTGGAGAAGTCATTTTACATTTCTGACCATCAATGATCTCATCTATAAAATAGAACTAATAATACTAGCACTGGCAACTGCACACAGTAGATGCTAGGAAAACCTTATAGAATAATGAGTAGTTAATAACTGTTCATGAACTAAAAAAAATATTCAACCATAGGAAAACATTTTTAGTGTTTGCCACTCCAAGTAAAATTTTCTAGAATAGGAAGCAGTTATACACACACACACACACACACACACACACACACATATATACACACACACATATATATATGAGAGAAATGTACATGAATCTTGGAAGAATCGAGTAGATTTTTTTCTTGATCTGACATATAAGTTAAAAATCTGTTCAAAAGAAAGTATAGAATATTGACATATGGCAATTTACTAAATGGAGGGGAAAATCTAGGTAACACCTACTTCTGCAACATATCAAACTTTAATTGTGCTAGCAATTGATGTTCTTGAATCCACATTAAAAACTGTCAAAATTTCTGACTTGATACCAATATATAGTATTGTGGGTACATCTATATACATGTATGTATAGTTTTATAGTCCATATATGGTTTTATAGAATATATACATCCTTAAATACATACATACTTAAAAACACATATATGCATATATGATTAGTATTCCAAATGTAAATCTATTACAGCTTAAAACTACACAAAAGACTTTTGGAACAACCTGTATATGACTACAAAGGACTTAAAACATACTATATCTTTTGGCTTTAATGTAACTGTGAGGATGATATTATAAATGTTATTATTCAACTTTCATATTTGGCAAAATTCAGTCTCAAAGAATGGAAATGAATGGAAGCTTGGTGTAGGAGATACAATTTTTGGGCTTGGGGGGCAAATAACATGGGTTCAAGTTATGCCTCTCACATTCACTAGTTATATTTAAATGAGTAAGTCACTTAACCTCTACAAGCCTCAGTTTTCTCCCATGTGGAAATGAAGGGGCTGGACTAAAAATCCTCTAAAAAAATTTCCCAGCTAAATCTAGGATCCTCTAACTGTTCCAAGGTAAAACAACTCATAAACTGCAGGAGCATGACCTTAGCTTAGCTAAGTGAAGAGGCTTCTTACTTTAAATTTTATTATGTCAATCTGTTCAATTAACTCAGTGAACAAATTATTTACTGAACATAAAACAGTTCTCCAAAAAAAAGTAGAAGAAATATGCCAGAATCTGAGAACTAAAGGTAGAAAATTCAGCAATAAATCTGTGGGAAATGGCAAAATAAGGAGAATCTATAGGTATTTCACTGGTAAAAATGAATTTAAAATACTCAATAATTAATCTACCTCTGAGAGGGACTTCTAGGAAAATGATGGCACTAGTACCTTCTGACTAACCATGGGCATTAATTTTTATTTTTAATGCTTAAATTAATGTTTTGATTTTTAAATTTTATGATTTCATTTTGATAACATTATCTACTTTCTTATTTCAATACATCTATGATCTCATTCCTTCATAAAGTGCAGATCACACACAAATACACACACAAACACACACACACACACACACACACACACACACAGACACCAGCTAGTCCTCTTTCACTGAAGTCTTGTTCCAATGCTTCTTTTTGGTATACAGGTTGCCAAAAGTATGACAGTGGGTCACAAAGTCTTTGGTTGCAGGATCAGGCTAGCTTACTATGGAAAAGTTCCTCAACCGTAAGTTGACTGCTAAGTGACCATTACTTTGTACTTGACAATCCATGAAACAAAGTACTCCTGGAACATTCCCCCTTCTTAGAGTCCACAGCTCCACCCCCTCCAAAAGAATTTTTTTCTTCATTCTCCCCTTTATTAGTTTTCTCTTGTATATTTATTTTGCACACATCCTTAATTTACTTATCTATGAACATTTTGCTTTCATTAATAGAATGTAAGCTTAAGAACAGATACTATCTCATTTTTGCATCTTTATCTCTAGCATCTAGTACAGTGCCTGCCATAAAGGAGGAGCTTAATAAATGTCTACTGCTTTATTCCATTTTTTTCAGTGATGCTTTTAGAGTGGCAAAAAAAAGAGGTGAAAAGTGTTAAGGATTATATAAAGTAACATCCATAGGCTGCACTATTCTGGAACTTTTTGGCTTCTCCACTGTGCTCCAGGAAGCTCATTACTGGTAATATCTTATCCTCTTGCAAGATCCACCTCATTACTACATCTGCCCCTCTCATTGAAGGGTAGAGCCATGTACTCCCAAACCTCCATTTAAGGAAGGAACTCAGCCCAAACATCTCCTCATTTCTCATTGGGCTGCACTACTCTGGGACTTCTTTGACTTCTCCACTCTTCCCCTTAGTGCAGAACCTCCTCTTGCCCTCCTTGCACCCCACTTTTCAGCATCCTTTTGTATGTTGTCTTCCCCCATTAAAATATAACTCCTTAAGGGCAGGGAATTCCTCTTTTCTGTATTTGTATCCTCAGTGCCTAGCTCAGAGCTGTGCACATAGTAGGTGCTCAATAAATGCTTTTTTAACTTCACTATCCTTAATCTAAAATTTAACCATTGTGAAATCCACATAAAATTAGTTACAAACCGATCTCCTGAATTAGAAAAAAAAATTACGACCAGTAATTGAGAACTCCATCCTAAATGAATCTAAAGAAAAGAATGCTAGCCAGGAAATGTAAAGTTGGAAAACAAAATTTGCCAGTTGCATGACAAAAGTGAGGGATGACAGAGAGATAGCCTGTGCTGGTATCCATAAAATGTTAAATGATAAAGAAAGAAGCCTTTGATGAATTGGGCTGATCCTCTCTGGAGGATTTATAGCATAACAAGGCCAAGATTATATATATATATATATATACACACACACATATATGTGTGTGTGTGTATGTATATATGTGCATATATATGTACATATATATATGAAGGCATAGATGAAAATAATGAATACAATCATAAGCAAGTATTTATTATATGGTTGTTTCAAAAATCAAGGTGAGGCAAAGTTTATTTTGTGTGCTTGTAACTTAACTCTCCTATTAGGATCTTAGGATTCAGGGCTAGAGGGTACATTAGAGATATTCAAAACTAAATATTATATATTTTTTACAAATAAGAAAAACAAGGGGCAGAGACATAAAACGAATTCCTTACGTTCCTGCAGTTAAGTCATTATCTCCCTGATCCTTCTTTTTCTTGTTTTTCACATACTTCATGATCTGGTATAACTGACCTCCATCCTGTTCTCATACTTTCCATTTCCTATAGTATGTTGAAGTGAAAAGAGAGCTAGATTCAGAATAGGAATGTCTAGTTTGGGTCCTACTATTTTCTATCTGTATACCCTTGGGCAAATCATTGCCCATTTCTAGGCTTGTGTTTCCTCATTTGTAAAAGGAGCAAGTTTGGATTGTACCACACTTAATATTCATTCCCATTCTAAATCTATGGTCCTAACACCCTTTGTAACAGAATCCCCACTCTTATACTTTGATTCTAAATCTAGTTTTCTTCCTTGTATGCCACACACATACACTACCACTGTAAGGTTTCTTAAGGGCAGAGACTGTGTAATGTCTACCTTTTCCCCTTCCCAATATAATAAATGAAAAAAGGTGAAAAAAAATAGATCTACCTCAGCACCTAGAATAGGGACTTCCAATTGGCATATAATAAATATTCGTTGAATTCAATGGAAAGCAATAAATTCCCACTTCTTACCACAATTCAGTCCATATTTTCCATTCTGCCTGCCAACATAATCATATATCCAGCGTTTCATTTCAAAGATGAAAAGCAGAAGAAGTGTACAAACCCAAAGACAGCTTTTCAAGGCTTAAATCTGAGACTCCAGGCCCTTACTCATTCTAATGTTGCTATGAAATAAGAAGTATTAGGACAATAATATCTCATCTCTAGTATAATGCATTCCAGGTAGCTGCTTCATAAAATAGGCCTCCAAGAAGTGAACTGACTGGACATCTGCATCAAAAACACACCTTTAGGGAGCAAATTTTCCATGTATATATGTAAAAAAGCCTCTGCCACCAGAGAGAACTAGTGAATGAGTGGATAAATCAAGTTGCATTTGACAAATGTATATCATGTACCTGTTCTCCTATCACTTTTTGCCTATACTATTTTTCTCATCTTTCATTTTTAATCATATTTTCAATTTCTCTCCCTTTTGTCCCCCACAATTTAAAAAAATATACATAATTAGAAAAAAAAGAAATCTGTCAGAGAGGTTATGAACTCATGATACAGAATGAAACTGCTATATTTCAGACACAAAAATGTGGAAATTTGCTTGCACTATTGCAACAGCTGCTTAATTATTCTCCTTGTCTCAAGTCCTTTCCCCAACCACACCCCATCTCCCAATCCATCTTCCATAAAGTTGCAAAAGTGATATTCCTAAAGCATAGTTCTTACTATGTCACTCTCCTGTTCTAAAGGATTCTATGTCTCCATAATGATGCTAGAATAAAATGAAAAGCCCTCTATTTGGCATTTAAAGCACTTCACAATCTGTTTCCAGGCCTACCTTTGCAGACTTATGAAAGGTAGTTACAAACATGAGTCTGCTTATGAAAATAAACAGTGGCTGAGTGAAGTCAATCTTGACAATTTATTTGTCTGGGACATAGATGTTCACAGCAATATCTAAGAGAAAGTTACTTTGACAGAGTTTGGAGACAACAGTTGATCTTTTGAATGTGATATTGGAGCTATGGAGACTCCAGAACTATTTGTTATATGACATGGGGCCAATGCTATTTACCTGATGATAGACAGAAGATGAGAATTTGGTTGCTAACTTTAATCTAAGGGGTAATGCATAGAAAGGATGCAAAGTTTATACCCAGAAAGATAAAAGACAGTTGAAAAGACAGATTTCAGAATGATTAAAGGAAGATAATAACTTTCTCTTATACTAACATTGCTGTTGTTGTTTTCAAGTGAATTTTTAAAATATTTTTTCTAATTACATGTAATAATTTCTAACATTCATTTAAAAAAATGAGTTCAAATCTATCTCTACCTCCCCTCGGCCCTACTTGAGAAGGCAATCAATTTGATTATTTGATTATATTTATTATTATATTTATATTTATTGATTATATTTATGATTATATTATAATTTGATTATATATGTGCACTCATGCAAACTATATTTTCATATTACCCATGTTGTAAAAGAAAACATAGACCAAAAAATAAAGGAAAGAAAGTAAAAATAAAGTCTTCTTCCATCTGCAGTCAGACTTCATCAGTTCTTTCTATGGGAGTTGAATAACATTTTTCATCATATGTCCTTTGGAATTGTCTTGGATCATTGTATTTATGAGACAACCTAAATCATTCACAGTTGATCATCATACGCTATTGCTGTTACTATGTACAATAATATTGTCACTGTTGAGAGGAATAAGTTGAGCAGAACAGGGAAATAGTTTAGAACGAGTCAATCAGAGAAGTCACTCTGCAATCAATGAATTTGTCTGAGATGCCATGCCCAGTGAGTACAGCACAGGTCAACTTAGTAGTAGAAACATCTGTTCAACAAAGAAGCTACCTTCACCAAGGAACTTTTATGAATAGTTTCTGAAGCAGAAAAATGACACTGGAGTTTACATTCTAGATTTATGAGTTATCCAGAGCACATTGGTTTTCTTCTCTTATGTGCCTTGCTTCCAGGTTTCCATAACTGTAGGCCAAGACTTGCCCACAGATACTGAGTCAATGAGTAGGAGAGAGTGACCTAGGTTTCTGTGTGATTCATTTATTATTTGTACATTTGCTGTAATATATAAATAACCATGATGTTATGATTACTTTTGCCTATTGTTAAGTAAATAAGTAAAATATTTATATTAAGATCTGTGTCATTACTACGAGTGGCTAGGTTTGTGTAAATGGAACAAATTGGATGGTACCTGAGATGTAACTTTAAATATAACAGAGTTAACAAGAGAGAATTTGAGTGTAATAGTTTGGTAGTAATCCTTGTCTTTGAAGACTGGCAAAAGTGAAAGCATGTTGATCCAGATATAGTCTGTCCATTATCTTTTATATATAGTCTCAAGGGAATGAGTCAGCCCACGAAGTGAGGATGTGTCCATAGATACTGTGTTATATATGAGATAGTATGGGTAGCCACGACATGCAAGGTAGCATGCATGCGCTACACTTAAACCTATTACTTCTCTTCGCGTGCTCTCTGATCTAGCATAATTGGCCTCCTTCCTGATCCTCACATTTTCCATCTTCCACAATATGTTGAAATGTAAAGAAAGTTGGATTTGAAATAAGATGTCCCATATTAGGTCCTGCCATTTGCTACCTGTGTAACCTTGGGCAAATAATTTCTCATCTCTGGGACTGAATTTCCTCATCAGTAAACGGAGGGAGTTTGGACTACTTCACATCTAAAGTTCCCATTCTTTTTTTTTTTTTTTGCTTTATAGTGAGGCGATCGGGGTTAAGTGACTTGCCCAGGGTCACACAGCTAGTAAGTGTTAAGTGTCTGAGGTTGGATTCGAACTCAGGCCCTCCTGATAAAGTTCCTATTCTAAATCTATGATCCTATGACTCTCTGCAACATGAAATCTCTATTCCTGAAATGCATTGTCTCTTCATCTCCACTTCTTAGATCCTTAGCTTCTTCCATTGCTCAGTTCATGTGGTTCTGCCAAGGCAAGGACCTTCCTGATGCCCTTAGCTGTTAGTGTCTTCCCATGCCCCAAATACTATGTGTATATATATATACACATATATATGTATATATATATATACACACAAATACATATGTGTGTGTAATGTATATATGCACTTTGTATATATCCCACATAGATATAGATGAGTATATTTGTTTCTCTCGATAAAATGTGTGCTACTCATGGTTTTGTCTTTGTATGTCCAGCACCTATTATATTCTTTGGTACATTGTAGGTACTTAATAATAATGTATGTTGATTGAATGCCTACCTTTCAGAAACTGTTATTTGGTACTGGTAATGCAAAAACAAAACAACCCTTCCCCTCAAGGAGTTTATGTTTTCATGTGCAAGATAAAGACAGAGAGAAATGAAGTAGAGACAACATGCTGATTCAGATATAGTCTGTCCACTGTTTTGTATATGTAGCTTACATACAATCTAACTATGGCCTATAATTATACTTTTTAATTTTTTTATAATTATACTTCTATTATAAAGCTATCAATATTATACCCCTATCAATGAAGGGGTGTGTTGGAACCAGCTAAATAGGCTTGGGAGAGCAAATTATTAAATTTTCAATGTTAGCATTTACACCTCAAAAATTGGCAAATATTATAAATCAGGGATAAATATATTGTTTTATTGATTGTTAAGGGCAGGAGTCAGCCAACTATCGACTGCACCAATAATAATCGTTAACATTTATCTAGCACTTAGTATATGCCAGACATTGTGCTAAGTGCTTTTCAAGGATTATCTCATTTGATCCTTACAACAATCATGAGAGTGGTGCTAGTATTATCTCCATTTTACAAATGAAGAAACTGAGGCAAATAGGTGAATTGCACAGGGCCACACAACTAGTAAGTGTCTCGGGCCAGATTTTAACTCAGATCTTCCTATCCCCTGTGCTTCCTAGCTTAGTTGAAATAAAGCCTTCTACTCTCAAGAACAAAGAATGACTTTTTAAATTTTTAAATAATACAAAACATTATTTAACAATGTAAAAATCATTTCTAGCTAGATACGTTATACTAAAACAGGTGGCAGGCTGACTGTGAGTGTGAATAGTTTGCCAATCCCTGATCTAGACATAAGAAAATGATAGAGAAAATGTTAATAATTCAGACTCATCTTAAAAGTGTCTAGTGCATACATTTTTTGAGATTGTTATCAAACATTTACCAATACAATATTGACTGGATGACAACAAAAACAGTAAAAATGAAGAGAATAATGATGATAAAAATGGATAAAATGTCTCTATTTGAAAACCTACAAGCAAATATTTTCATCCCATAATTTTGTGTATTTATTTTTCTATTACCTATCTTTTGCTTTAAAATAAATCATATTTTAGATTGAAAGCTATATTTTGCCAATACTACATTTATTAATCAGAGGTGATGAAATATGTAATAGCAAAAAAAGGTTCTGTTTCTGATATTTGGTTAAAATCTTTAGTTAGATACAATCAATCAATTAACAGTTATTAAGCACCTCCTATGTGCCAGGTACATAGGCACAGAAGTAGCTATATGATTTAGTGGATAGAGTGCTGGGCCTGGACTCAGGAAGACCTGGGTTCAAGATCTCAGATACACACTAGCTGTGTGACACTGGGCAAGTCACTTAACCTTTGTTTGCCTTAATCCACTGGAGAAGGAAATGGAAAATCACTCTAGTATCTTTTCCAAGAAAACCACATAGACAGTATCAGAGTGCTATGGTCCATAGGGTCACAAAAAGTCAGATGCAATTGAAAGACCAAACAACAAATGTGCCAGGCATTTTGCTAAGTGATAGAGATACAAAAAGAGACCAAAAAAGTCCCTTCCCTCAAGCAACTTAAAATCTAATGGGGGAAGATGACATGCAAACAAAGGTGAGATTTTAGTTGAGATTTGAAGGAAACCAGAGAGGTTAGTAATCAAAGTAGAGAAGGGAGAGCATTCCAGGCATGTGGGACAGCCAGAGCAAATGCCTGTAGGGAAGATATGAGGTATGTTGTTACTACAACAGTCAGGAGATCAGTGTCACTGGATTGAGGAGTACTTTTGGGAGGTAAGGTATAAGAAAACTGGGAATAAAGGAGGAGACTAAGTTATGAAGGTCTTTGAATGGCAAATTGAACATTTTGTATTTGCTTTTGGAGGCAATGGGAAACCAGCCCCTGGAGCTTATTGAGGTGGAGTTGGGAGTGACAAAAATCAAACCTGCATTTAAAGAAAATCACTTTAGTAGATGAATGGAGGATGGACTGGAGTAGGGAAAGACTTAAGATAGGCAAATCCACCAGCAGGCAATTAAAGTAGTCCAGGTGTGAGGTGATGTAAGAGTAATGTCAGTGTCAGAGAGAAGTGGCCATATTGGAGGGGTGTTGCAAAAATGAAATCAACAGGCTTTGGCAACAGATTGGATATGGGAGATGAGAGATAGTGAGGAATCCAGGATGAATCTTTGGTTGAGATCCTATGGAACTGGGAGGATGGCATTGCCCTCTACAGTAATAGGGAAAATAGAAGTCAGGGACAGTTTAGGGGGAAACATAATAAATCCTGTACAAAGCCAAATTCTGCAAACAACTCTACCAATTAATCTTTAGTCAAAGAAAAATGTGGATATTAGAGGTAAGGAAAACATAAGAGACTAGTTGGGTCCTCTAATTTACAGATACATTAAGTGAGGTCCAGAGGGACTGCATTAACTTATCTAGCAAAAGTTGTTATGAGGATCAAATGTGATACCATATATGCCATACCACTTTACACACTGTAAAGTACTACATAAATGTTTTTGTTATTATTGTTATTATTATTATTATTATTATTATCTCATCTTGTATGTACATAGTTGTGTGCATGTTGTTCTCCCTCTCTCCATTAGAATGTGAATTCATTGAGGGCAAGGACCCTGATTTGGGGCTTTGTTTTGAATTCCTATCATAGCACAGTGCCTGGAATTTAGTAGGCACTTAATAAATGTTTTTTGATTGACTGATTATCTACTAAATTATTCATTCATGGCATTGTAATGATAGAATGAGAAATAGCCACAATTTTCTATTTCACTGTATTTTTTGCCAATTTTTTTTTTTTATTATTATTTAGAAAAAAAATTCATCAAAGCAAGAAAAAACTACATGGTGCTCAACAAAGAACAGAGGGTTTCCTTTCTCAGGAATACATAGAAACACAGAATGATAGAACTGAGAGGGACCTTGGTAATCACCTTGTCCAAGCCTATTATATTACAGGGCAGAACACTGAAGAGCAGAGAGGTCAAGTTGGTTGGCCCAGTGTACATCACTAGTTTGACATAAAGAAACCTCTGTGTATAGCAAGAGAATGCTATGGCTACTAGGTCTATGCTGCTTCAGCTCCCTATCATTCCATTCCTGAAAGGCAATCTGCAAAATAATCACAAAAACCCAATGATCTAAGATATATAAAACAATAAGGAAGACCAAGTAGTCACTCAGGAAGCGAGTTCCACTTTATCCAGACAGATTTAAAGCAACAGCTGTAATGAAAGCCAGGCAATTCCCTCAACATCCTAAAATTTATGTCATCTGGACTTACGATTTGTGTATGTCCAAAATGTACAAGTATTCCCTTACCTGCTTCTTGACAAAAACTAAGTGCCCATTCCTTCCTAATTATTCCAATTTTTCTTCTTTTATTTTTCTTGTTAAATATAGAATGTCTCAAGTGAATTGTTTATCTCCACACAATCACTACTTTATATATCTTTTCACTACTTACTACATTTCTTGTTATATTTTTCACCCACTAAAATATCTGATTATTAGAAATGTTTATCCCTTTTTTCCCTCTGTCATCTATTCCTTCTTTGACTTTCCATTTCCAGTTAAGCTTTTAAATTACAGTCTTTGGAAATCAAAATGGGATGGACTTTCATTCTTCCCAGAAGCTCAGTCAAACTTTAAATGGGAAATAATTTGCATTAATAATAACCATCTTTGAAATGTTAATGATTTGGTTAGTTTTGAATGGTCATTTCCCCCTCTCTGAGTCTCTGTTTTTTTTTTTATGATCTTTCTTATTATCGTCTCTTCTAGCTCTATTATCTTATGATTTTCTGGTTCTTTGCACCTGCATGAGACTAGGTAACCTTGCTCAGAGTAGTTCACTTGTCTGCCAGTGGGCAGGCATCTATGGATATGGAATTAAACATAATAAGTGATATATATATGTGTGTGTCTGATCTTTGAGCAATATCTTTATCTACTGCCTCTTCAGTGCAGGAAATTCAAGTTCTGACAGATTCTACAAACCTGAGAAAGTTTTAGTTGTAGGTACATTGATAGATTTATATCTGTTATCTAAGAACTAGCCTGGCTGAAGTGCAGAGAGTTTTATCACAAAATAGTTTTCACCAGTGATGAACTTTTTCAACCATAGCTGTTCCAGAAGACTAGCTACAAAAGCATGAAGAAGTTGCAATCTGTGTTGGTGGCAGGAGTAGACACAGTGATTAAGTCACACATACTTGAAGTGTTGGAGCAAGAAAATAAGTGATATACTTATCAGCATCTTTCCACTGAAAAAAAATATGGCATGGCCACTGAATTAGCAGAAGATTTACAACACCTTCTGTTCTAGCTTGCCCCCATTGATTGACAGAATAATCTGTTGGAGGAAAAAAAAAATCCCTTTCTTATAATTGGAACAAGCACTAAGCAAGTATTTTAAACCTAAAATGCACTTTGAGCCATAGGCACCATTTTTGCTTTTCTTTTGATTTCCAGGGTTTTACAACAACAAAGCATTTAGTTTAGTCATTTCAGTCATGTCTGACTCTTCATGACCCCATTTGAGGTTTTCTTGGCAAAGATACTGAAGTATTTTGCCATTTCTTTCTCCAGCTCATTTTACAGAAGAGGAAACTGAGGTAAACAGGGTTAAGTATCCAGGGTCACATAGTTAGGAAGTATCTAAGGCTAGATTTGAACTCAGGTTTTCCTGACTTCAGGCAAGACATTCTATCCGCTGAGTCACCTAGCTGCCCAGTACAGTACCTAGAATATATGGAACACTTAAAAACTGCTTTTTAATTAATTGATTATTCAGATGATTTTAATTCAAAATATACTTGTATTCAGAATTTTCAAAAAGCACGTGTGTGTTTTTGGGGGGAGGGAAGTGTTGAGTGTCAACACAGTTCTATGTATAGCTCATAGGACTTTGCCCCCTTATATAAAGCAATGTCATTGAAAAATAGCCTCATTAGAGTATTGTAAACTGAACCCTCTATAGTATCTCCAAACCCTTTGTAACCCTATTCAGCATATCTCTAAGACTCAGATCAGACGGCTGGTGAGATTTCTTTACTCAATATCTTGGTGACCATAAGCAAGTCACTTAAACTCTGAGGGCCTCATGGGTTAAATAAGGGATTGAGTTAGTATACTAAATTTATCATCTTATGATTCAAGCTAATGCTTAGTATTGCCTTAATAGAATAACAGAGTGCTAACAGATCTGTTCTAGGTGCCAGTCCTATGGAGGCCAATGACCTTTAGACATTTTTTTGACCAACATCATTGTGTTGTGGAGCCTGTTGATGATAATACATGGCAATTTCTGCTTATCATTAAATGTGTCCCACAATGGACTTCTCAGTAATTATAATCAACTCCTCAGTTTGGGCATTTGAGACCACATTTTGCCTTCTAAGTTATGTGAATATTGAAGAAATATAATTAGCCAAGGAAGGACAGCTAGAGAAACCTGATGATGGCTGTGGATCTGGCAGCAACAACCAAAATGTTGAGATGTGAAGGACACCTTCACTTTCTGTGGGTTTAGGAACTTGAGCTTCCACATGCACAGGTAATACCAGTATAGTAGGTAAAGAAAGAGCCTTGGCAAACATTTCATTAAAATTTTGACAAACACAGAAGAGGCCCTTTGATGATAGTGGAAGGCTAGACTCCAAGTCTAGATAGCATGGTGTAAAATGGAAGCACAATTACAACACAATGGAACCACTACAATAATTTAAAGTACTCACAGGGAAACTAAGTGGTACAGTGGTTAGACAACTGGAATCAGATAGATCTGAGTTCAAATTTAGCTGTGGTCTTTTAACTGTGCAACCCTGGGCAAGATACTTAACTTCTATGAGCTTTAGTTTCTTCTTTTGCAAAATGGGGATAAAAATAGCACCTGCCCCCCTAAGGTTAATGTTAAGGATCAAAATAGATAATATTTATAAAGTGCTTTGCAAATTTTAAATTACTATATAAGTATTAGTTATGATGATGATGATGTTTGAGTCAGTGATGTTGAGTCAATGGTATCATTTTAACTGATTTTATATAAATAAGGAGCCTAGCTGGGGATTCAGGAGCTATACTGGCAAGTAGGCATTGAGATATAGTGGGGTGCTCTCTTTGGTAACACATACACTAAAATTAGAGATGTAATGGGGAGAGTCCTGGTCTTAGTGTCAGTGCCTCGGATTGGAGTCACAGGTCTGACACCTACTAGCTGTGTGACCTGGAGTATAATACACAATTTTTCTGAGTCTTATTTTCCTTATCTACAAAATAGGGATAATAACAATTACAAAATTTCCTTCATTCTGTAGTTGAGAATACTAAGGCCAAGAAACATACAGTAACTCACTAAAGGATATACACTAGTTTGTTCATCATATTTATTAGAAGACTAAAGCAGAAATAATCGTAAAAAATATTAAAACAATAGAAGGTAAAATCAGGAAAAATCAATACATAATAGTTCACCTATAAACCTGGGGCACACTCATGCCAGTTCTCACAATGTCTGTGTCAGGTACATGTACAAGAAAAAAAAAAACAGCCTTATGATTAGGAAAACACTGATGCCTGGGGCAACTTATGATACTGGACCTCAAGCCAGAGTGTTCATGGGCTCTTTAAGGTGCTAGTTTATTGAAGGAAATAGAATCCTGCTGATCTAGGCAAAGCTGACTGACCCGTTAGCATTGTCTACAACCTAACAGAGGGAAAACCTCTCAAGAGCTTGACTGTGTGGCTCTATACTACCTTCTTTCAACTAAGAGAGAGAAAACCCTTAAAGTCCCAGTGAGCAGCATTGAAGAATTTTGCTTTTCTCTGGAGTCACTGAAATAGCTCAATATTGCTACAATACCCAGACAAGGGATCAGGCCTGGAAATCTGCAGATCTAGGTCTTAAGTACGTTATATTTTTCCTCAAAAGAGTATAACACTGGGGCTTTGCTGAAAGAATTTTAATCACCCAAGAGTAGCAGATAAATAGCTTCATTCAGCAAGAGATCAACAGGACTCAGAAGGTTGTGAAGGGTTTAAATGCCAAAAAAAGTAGTTTGCAATGAGTCAGAAGACCTAGATTACAATCTCAGGTCTTTGACTTTATGCGACGTGGAGGAAATCATGTTAGCTCTGTCTCAGTATTTAGATCTACAAAATGAAAGAGCCAAGGGACCTGTTTTGGGTGATATTTCATGTCCAGTCCATTCCTAAGTATTAATATCTTTTGATTCTAATTATCAAGAGGTAATTGTAATATCTATGGATTTTTAAAGGGACCCATTCTTGTTGTTAGGAAACAATGGTGCAATCAAGGGAAACTGATGTTGTATTCTTTTGATAACAAAACTACAAATATGCTACTAAAAGCAAGCCATGAATGAACATTGAAATTTTTTAATTATTTCTCCCCCCCACCCCATGAATTTTTTAAAATAGGGCAACTTATATAATACTTAAGGCAGATTGACTTTGAAAGGGGAGAATGATTTCCTAGATGAGAAGGCTGATAATGTTTCTGACAGTGAAATTCCATTATGATTTCAGGGAAATGGTGTTTTCTTGAGAAGTAATGGCAGATTTTCTTCCCTAGCTGAAATTTCAGAATAACCAATGCAAGCCTCACATTTACAAGCACCAGTTGGCTCTACCTCCTTTAACAATTTTTTTCCCCGAAGTAAATAATTGTTACTGGCTGAAATTACTTTCTGCTGCGGCAAAACGGTCCTTCTGTGGCACAGTGGGGGACTAATGGTCAGATGGTATACCCTTAACTTGCTGTGATGCAAGCTTTTGCAGTGAATCTTCCCTTTCTATTTGAAACACTTAGCTTTTCAATGGGGAGTGCTCAGAAGGAGAGGAAAATTGCTCTGGCATCAGAATGAAAACAAAGAGGGGAAAAATGGAAACAAAATTGGTGAGAATCACTTCCCTGTTGCTCAGTCCTTTTTCCTTCCTTATTGTGCAAATTGCTTGAGGTTTTTTTTTTTTTTTTCAACTTTCTTTTAGCAATGACTGAGTATCAGCCTGGAAGACCGGATGTGAGATGTGAGTTCCACAGGCACAGCTTGCATTAAATGAATATTAATCAACCGTGATACATGGGCTATATGATTGTCAAAATTAATATGGCCTTAAAGAAGTCCTCCCCAGGCAATGCAATTCTGTGACTAGTAAAACTTTCTTGCACATACCTGAAGCACAGTATAAGAGGGGAAGCTTGGCTTGGCTTCTTACTAAGGCTGACCCAATGGGAGCAAGGCTGATAAAAACATGTTCTCTCTTAGAAACAAAGTGGCCATCTGCTTTAGCTAAATTGCCTGAGCCTAGAAGCCAAACAGCTTGCCTGGAAGAGATCATTTACCTCCCATAAGTGATGGAGGCTCTTTTGGCCCCCTTTTCTATACAATAGGATTGACCAATTATTTTTTACTACTTTTATTGGTACAGATATGTGTTCACACCACTGTAAAATAGTTTTACTGATAATATCATATGTAAGATAATAGCATCATTAACTATAATATAATTCCACAATTACATTTATTATACATGCTCTCATATGGCAGCTGAGGCACTACAAAGAGATCTGGGTATAGAGTCAGGAAAGGCCTGGGTTTGAATCAGGCCAGAAACATTCTCTACCTATATCAGATCATAATCTATAAAGCTAGTGCTAAAAGAAACCCCATAGGACTTCTAATCTTTCTCTCTCATTTTACAGGTGAGGAAATCGAGGCCCAGAAAGGTTAAATGATTTGTCCATCGTCACACCGGGAGAAAATGTCAGAGGAAAGAATTGAACCTAGATCCACTAACTTCAGAGCTCTTTCAACTGTTATCAGTGTGATCGTGGAGACAATCACTTCATGTCTCTGACCTTGTTTACTTCTAGGTAAATTTTGAATAAAAATCCTGTTGAGAGGCCAGGTGGTATAGTGGCTAGAGACCTACCTTTAAATTCAGTAAGGTCAGGGTTCAGATCCTATCTCTGCCATATGCCAGTTGTGTCACACTTGGCAGAACACTGAAACTCACTGTCATTTACTATGTAGGAGATTATTATTTTCTTAGGACTTTTAACAATAATAATATCTAACATTTATATAGTACCTTAAGGTCTGAGAAGTGCTTTATAAATGTTATCTCATTTTACTTCATTATAACCTCACAATAATTGATGAGGTTGGTGCCATTATTATCCTCATTTTGCCAATAAGCAAATGGCAGCACACATCATTTAAGTGACTTGCACAGCTAGCAAGTGTCTGAGGCTGAACTCAGGTCTTCCTGACTCCAGGTGCCATTTATCTACTTCCAAGCATCTAAGTTCTATGATGAAAAAAAAAAAAAGGATTTCAGTGTTTTGGTGAGGTGGCAGAGTTTATACTCCTCCTTCTAGTACAGATAAAACTAATCAAATCTCATTATCCTGCTCATATAATTCATCCATGGAGCATTCATCCAAAGCAAGTAAGGCTTTTGTCTCCTTCTTTTAGTAGTTCTGCATCCAACTGTTATGCTTTCATGTTCTCCGCACCTCCTTTCACAATGACACCTCTCCTTAATTAGATTTTTCTTTTATTCCACATCTTGCCCACCAGTCATCATTGATAACACTCAACAGCATTTTTACACCCATCAGTAAGCAAAACTAGATCACCATGCTATGAAGGACTTAAAATGTGTCCATTATGAGAGACAGAGAGATAGATAGATAGATAGAGAGAGAGAGAGAGACAGAGAGAATGTATGTGGATATATGTATGCATGTATGTGTATGAAAAATAGGAAGAGAACCAAGATATGTTTAGTCCAGACTGCACCATAACATGAATTCTCTCTATAACTGAATCCACTATGGGGGTTGGTAAGGAAAGGTTAGGGATTATAACCCAGGAATATGATTCTTATCAACTGTCAGTCTTGGAAATATAATCACCTGAGCATAGCCCTATATGTGAACAACCAAGTAAAGACAGAAAAAAACCTTCAAACTGCAAAAAATATGCTTTCTATCTATCATGTTCCTAGACTTTTTAAAAGGACCCACCAGGTCCTCCCTGTGTGTTTAATGGGCCCAGAAGCAGCTCATGTAAATGAAGGCTGTATGTGTATATAGTATGATTATCATAAGATGGCCTACAAAGCTAGCCACACGCAGGACCAACCTTCTTTTAATCTTTCAAAGTAATTATGATGTCTAAGGTCTCTGAATCATAGATGAGGGAAAAAATAAAGATATTAGCTCACTGACCCACCAGAAGAACGATCTGCCTTTGGATCTCCTAATTCAGGCTCTCGTTATCTCTTGCCTTGATTTTTGCAATAGCCTCCTATTGAGTGTCCCCGACTCAAGTTTCTCCCCATTCTAATTCGCGCTTTACTTAACAACCCAAATAATTTAGTGATTTACCTAAAGTGCAGGTCTGACTATGTCACCCTTTCTACTCAGTAAACTCCAATGGCTCCCTAATATCACTGGAATCATACACAAACTCTTCTGCTTAGCATTTAAAACTTTTCACAACCTGACCCCTTTCTACATCTCCTATGTTGCTACATATTACTCTTCTCCAGACACAATATAGTTCATTTGCACTGGCCCAATTGCTATTCCTTATACACAAAACCCTACAACCCATCTCCCCCATCCCCGTGTCTTTGCACTAACCATGCCCCAAATCTTGGAATGTTTTCTCTTCATCCATGTCTTATAATCTATAATCTCCAGTTTCCTTCAAGAAGCAGTTTGAGTCATCTTCTGCAAGGCTTTTCCTTTCTCGTTGTTTATGCCTTCACACCAAAGGTTACCTTGTAGCTACTTTGTATGTATCTTTATGTGTACGTCCTGTGTGTGCATTTATATACATACACGTTTTCTCCTTGATTAGAATTTAAGACTTCAAGACCATAGACTGCTTTGCTTTTATCTTGATCCCCCTAGTACTTAGCATAGTACCTAACAAACAGTAAGTGTTTAATAAATGCTTGTGTATTGTTTGATTAATTGAACCTGGGGAACACAAACATGCTTGAAGTATATGGGTGAGGGAGGTATCTAAGTTAGCTACATCTCACCCTCACCAGTACCAGATGCCTGTCAGACATTTTTTGCATATATACCTGAATAAAAGTGGAATCTAGAACATAAAGCCAATTGTGTATGTAAACCATTGTTTACAAACTAAGAGAAACACAATATCTCAATAAGGCATAAATCCCAAAGTTGGGGAGAACAAATTACCAAGAATTGGTTATAGTACTTAATCTTAAACTAAGGGCTATGAACTAGATCTTGGCCAAATACAATATGCCCAAAATGTAAAAGCTTCTAAGAGCGGAGAACCTACTACCTTTCCCTCTATCTCACACCACTTTTGGACAGCTCCAGTTGTTACGAATTTTTTTTTTCTTTCTCTTTACACCAAACTAAGACCTACTTTTCTGCAACTGCCACTCACTATGCCTAGGTCTGTTCATTGAGTACCCACTTTATGCAAACTCTGGGAAATCAGAGATAAAATAGGATGGAATCTCAACCCTAAAATAGTTTACAATTTACATTCTATTAGCAGCTATGTATTCTATGTGGAAGAGAGGGGTGGGAACACAGAAGAGATCCAAACAAATTAGCCTATGAAAATTTGAGTAGGAAGAGAGCACTGGAACAGATGGGATAAGGGAAGCAAAGGTATAATTGGAAGAATATTACAATAATCCAGGTGAGAACTCCCTTAAGTCTCATATCCCATGATTCAAAGCCCCTTTACACCTTCATCTATCCTCTTCTACCCTTACTCTAATCTCTGAGAAAGGCTTGCATAAGGCTTCAAGGCTGATATATAGATAGAATGTCCTCATCATAGAAGTGATCCTTAAAATCATAGGAACCAATTAGATCACTGAGGACAGGAAAGTAGACAGGGTTGAAAAGGTAGCTTAGGTCTGAATATTGGGGCATACACAAAAAAGAGGACCAATCAGCAAAAGAAATTCAATAGCAAGAAGGCGAAAGGAAATTAAAAATATTTATTAAGTTCCTATCTACTATGTCTCAAGTATTTTTTTTTCTTTTTTAGGCAATTGGGGTTAAGTGACTTGCCCAGGGTCACACAGCTAGTAAGTATCAAGTGTTTGGTCTGAGGCCAGATTTGAACTCAGGTCTTCCTGACTTCAGGGCCAGTGCTCTATCCACTGCACCACCTAGCTGCCCCAAGTATCAAGTGCTTTTTACAAATATTATCTCATGTGATTCTTATAACAAACTTATTGGATAGATGCTGCTGTTAGCCATATTTTACAGTTGAGAAAACTCAGACAGAAAGAAGTGAAATGACTTTCCCAGCTAGTAAGGCTGGATTTGAACTCAGGTCTTCTTGACTCCAGGTTTGGTACCCTATTTACTGTGGAATCAGCCACCTCCAGTGGTCAAACAGGTAGGAGAAGAAGCAGGAGAAAAGTGTATTTTGGTAGCCAAAGAAGGAAAGAATGAAAGGAAGGAGAAAGTGACTTTTGAAGGTTACAAAAAATCAGAGGACGAAAAAGAGAAAGGACCATCAAGTGGGAAATTGAGTTCATTAGTGATTTTGAGGGAACAGTTCCAGTAGAATGGCAAGACTGAGAGCGACATTAGCAGCTAGATGAAGAGAGAATAGATCATTGGACTTGGAGTTATGAAGACCTGAATTCAAATCCAGTCTCACCTCTCTCGGGGCGGAGCCAAGATGGTGGAGGGAAAGCAGTGACTGTCTTGAGCTCTCTCCCAAAGCCCTCCAAATACCAAAAAAAAAAAAAAAAAAAAAACGGTTCTAAACAAATTCTAAAGCAGCAGAACCCACAAAAAGACAGAGTAGAACAAATTTCCAGCCAAAGTCGGCCTGGATGGTTGATCAGAAAGGTATATCGCGCCGGGCACGGAGAGGAGCGCAGTTTGGCATGGGCACGCAGGCCGCAGGGACCCTGGAGCAGGCCTCAGAGGACTGAATCGTGGGCAGCTGTGGTGGTTTCCAGACTTTTCAACCCATGAACGCCAAAGACAACTTAGAAGGTCAGTGGAAAAAGTCTGTGACTGCGGTGAGAGAGGAGCTAAATCTCAGTCTCAAGTCCCTAGCGTGCCCTCGGGGCAGCAGCTGCCTCCTGAGCTCCAGGCCCTCAGATTGAAGGGAAATTGAGTGGCTGATCAGAGGGGGATTACAGAGATCTCTTTGCCAGTGCTGAGGCAGCAATCTCTTGCTTTACCAGTACTTGGATCTGGGTCACAGTTCTGAGGGGCGGTCCTGGGGCGAGGAGGAGTGCTGGCATGGT
The DNA here is from genome assembly GCF_900497805.2 of Vombatus ursinus. Lineage (NCBI taxonomy): Eukaryota > Metazoa > Chordata > Mammalia > Diprotodontia > Vombatidae > Vombatus > Vombatus ursinus. The sequence goes on along the minus strand of NW_020954619.1, from coordinate 44,403,592 downwards.
GGAGCTTGTTGTGGCTGTGGAGAGGAAACACCTCGCCCCTTATCATACCACCTTGGAAGAATTGAAAATTTACAGGTCTCTAGAAGTACCTCTGAAAACAGCTGTACAAATCCCCGAAGCTTGGGACAGTACACTCTTCACATTGAAAGCAGACTTTTACCTTAACAAAGAGTTTAAAACTCAAGTAATTGGCCAGGATCATGAGTAAGCAGCACAAAAAGAGTCCGACTATATTATCTTACTTTGGTGACAAAGAAGATCAAAACATACAACCAGAAGAAGACAACAAAGCCAAAACTCCTACATCCAAAGCCTCCAAGAAAAATATGGCAGTCCCAGGCCTTGGAAGAGCTCAAAAGGGATTTTGAGAAGCAAGTAAAAGAAGTAGAGGAAAAACTGAGAGTGATGCAAGAAAATCATGAAAAACAAGTCAACAGCTTACTAAAGGAGACCCAAAAAAATACTGAAGAAAAGAACACCTTAAAAAATAGCCTAACCCAAATGGCAAAAGAGGTCCAAAAAACCAATGAGGAGAAGAATGCCCTAAAAAGCAAAATTGTCCAAATGGAAAAGGAAGTCCAAAAGATTACTGAAGAAAATACTTCCTTAAAAATTAGAATAGAGCAATTGGAAGCTAGTGATTTTATGAGAAATCAGGACACTGTAAAACAAATCCAAAAGAATGAAAAATTAGAAAACAATGTGAAATACCTCATTGGAAAAACAACTGACCTGGAAAATAGATCCAGGAGAGAGAATTTAAAAATTATTGGACTATCTGAAATCCATGATCAAAAAAAGAGCCTAGACATCATCTTTCAAGAAATCATCAAGGAAAACTGCCCTGATATTTTAGAACCAGAGGGCAAAATAGAAATTGAAAGAATCCACCGATCTCCTCCAGAAAGAGATCCCCAAAGGAAAACTCCTAGGAATATTGTAGCCAAATTCCAGAGTTCCTAGGTCAAGGAGAAAATATTACAAGAAGCCAGAAAGAAACAATTCAAGTATTGTGGAAACACAATCAGGATAACACAAGATTTAGCTGCTTCTACATTAAGGGACCGCAGGGCATGGAATATAATATTCCGGAGAGCGAAGGAGATAGGATTACAACCAAGAATCACCTACCCAACAAAACTGAGTATAATCCTACAGGGGAAAAAATGGTCATTCAGTGAAATAGAGGACTTTCAAGCATTCTTGATGAGAAGACCAGAGTTGAATAGAAAATTTGATTTTCAAATACAAGACTCAAGTAGAACATGAAGAGGTAAACAGGAAAGAGTAAATCATAAGAGACTTTGTGAGGGATTGTCTGATGTTGGCTACATGCCACGTGGGGGTTGTGGCAAGATGAGGCAGGGACAAGATATTAGGAAGTAACCGGAGCTCACGCTCCCGAGGCAGGGGGCTGTGCCATGTGGAGTTGTGGTGAACTGGGGTAGGAACAGGATGTGGGAAGTAACCGGGGCATGTGCTCCTGAGGCAGGGGGCTGTGCCACGTGGGAGTGGGACGGCAGAGAACGAGCTCCCTTTGTCTAGTCCTCTCCCTAGGTGCAGCGCTAACCCCAGACATCCCCTTCCGGTATCTGATCCTACAATCATTCACTGGTAGGCGGGATGAGGAGGAGGGGCTAGGAAGGTATATAAGGGGCGGTAGGGGTCGGAGCTCGCTCTCTCTTGCTCTTGCTTTCCTGCTTGGCCTTGCTGTGATGGCCTCTGAATAAAGTTCTAGTGCTTGCACCTCCCTATCGGCTCATCTCTGTGTTTATCCGGGTGGGCTCCGAAGACTGGTAAGTATGACCTTGGCAGCCTGCTCCTGTTAGAAGGATAGTGCACGGCGCAACCAGCACAGACTTATTAAGGTTGAACAGTTTACATTCTTGCATGGAAAGATGATATTTGTTTCTCATGAAACCTTTGTCAGTATTAGTGTAGTTGGAGGGGAAAAAATTATATGTACGTATATACAGTTATAGATAGATAGATAGAGGGCACAGGGTGAGTTGAAAATGAAGGGGTCATATCTGGAGAATAAAATTAAGGGGTGAGAGAGGAATATACTAGGAGAAGGAGAAAGGGAGAGGTAGAAGGAGGTAAATTATCCCACAAAAAAATAAAAAAATAGAAAAGAAAAGGCTCTCACAGTGGAGGGGAAACAGGGCAAGGTGAGAGGGAATGAGTGTATCTTATTCTCATAAGATTTGACTTAAGGAGGGAATAACTTACACACTCAACTGGGTGTGGAAATTTGTCTTACCCTACAGGAAAATAGGGGGGAAGGGGACTAGAGACTAGGGGAATGATAGAGAGGAGGGCAGATTGGGAAAGGGAGTAATCCAAGCAAATCCTTCTGAGGAGGGACAGGGTCAAAAGAAAGAATAGAATAAATGGGTGGGTGGGATACAATTAAGGGAAATAGAGTTAGTTTTTCCATAGCATGTCTACTATGGAAGTATTTTGCGTAACTGCACATATATAACCTATATTTAGCTGCTTGCCTTATCAATGAGGGTGGGTGGGGAGGGAGGAAGGGAGAAAATTTGGAACCCAAAGTTTTAAAAACCTATGTTTAAAAAAATGATTTCACATGCAACTGGGAAATAAGAACTACAGGAAATGGGGTAAAGAAATCCATCCTGCCCTACCAGAAAATTGAAAGGGAAGGGGATAAGAGAAGCGGGGGGGAGATAGAAGAGAAGGCAGACTAGGGGAAGGGGTATTCAAAATGCATGCTATCTTGGGGTGGGGGGAGGGGCGAGATGGGGTGAAAATTTGGAACTCAAAATCTTGTGGAAGTAAATGTTGAAAACAAAAAAATTAATAAAAATTACCATCAAATCCAGTCTCATATGTTTACTGTCACTTAACCTTTCTCTGCCTGAATTTCCTTATTTGTAAAATGGAGGTAATAATAACTCCTACCTGATAGGGTTATTATGATGATCAAATGATATATTTGTAAAGTGCTTGGCATAGTGCCTGGCACATAGTAGACACTTAATAAATATACATTCTTCCCCTTCCATCCCTTCCCCGCATTGCAAAAATTGGAGTATGAATGGATGGTATGAATAGAAGGCAGTGAAAAAATACATTACACTTCCTAAAACTTTAGCTACAAAAGAAAGCAGAGATAAAGTATTACACCTTGAGGAGATAGTAGGATTGTGAAAACATTTTAATGAGTGGTAAGATCTAAACATATTTGTAGACAATAAAGAAGGAGCCAATTGAGAGAAGTAGACTTAAGATAAAAGAAAGAAGTGATTAGTGGTCAAATTCTAGGAAATGAAAGGGAATGGGATCAAAGGCACAAGTGGGAGAGTTAATCTTGACTAGAAGGGCTATATCATGTGAAACAGGATGGAAGGATGAGAGGATGAGTAAATATATAAGAAATGGTGTGGGGTGTGAGAAAGGTGAAATCAGAGGTGTCCTAACAAATGATATAGTTGATCTGAGTAAAGCAGAAAGCAAGGTTGTTAAGTGGAGTTAAAGCTGGGGTCTTGAAGAGAGAGGAGAATTTTGTAATAGTCATAATAGGGCATATGATAGAAAGTAAGTCAAAAATTAATTCTTAAAAACTGTTACACAGGGGTAGGGATCCAGTTTAGTTACAGGACATCACATTGTAGCATGTACAGGACATCACAGTTTCATGACTTTCCCCCCAAATATTAAGATTACAAGAATAATACTAGGGGAGACAACTATTGAATGTGATCAAGAGTTCCGTATTAGCAGAGTATGATCTGTATGAAAACAGGAAATAAAAAGCATTATGTCAAAGCACAGCTCCTTGTTGAAGTGGTTAAATCCATGATCAAACTTGTGAAAAAAAATGTTATGTGAGAAGAAGGGTGATAGACAGAAAGGATAGGAAGAGATTGATGGACTGGCAGCTATGTTAAGGATAAAGAGAAAGTTTAGGGGTGAAGTAATGGGAAAGGTAGAAGAGGAGATCATTAACATTCTTGAGCGTAGAACAGATAGGAATGATTGGTCTAGTAAAGTATGATGACTACTATAAATTTCTGTGATAAGAGTAGTGATAGAGGTCATGTGAACTGAAAAAGTTAATGAACATACGTGCCAGGTTTTTCAAAGAGTCATTAGCAAGAATTTTGAAGTCAAAAGCGGAGAACAAGAATTGGGTGGAGAAAGAAACTGTGGGCCAAGCAATGTATACTAAAAGAGTAAAAAGAGGAGGAAAGAGAGGAAGAGGAAGAAAAGAAAAAAGATGGAAGATGACATCAAGAATCCAAAGGTTCATAAATAACAGCAACAACTATCTTGACAAGGTGATGTCACTGGTTGAAATGAACTGCAAAAAAAGTGGATGCCTAGTAATGGTGGGAGAGAGAGGAAATGGAAGTGGCTATGGGAAGCGAGGAGTATGGAAACTAGGTCTTATCTTCCAGAATATTGGGGCATGTAAAGAAGGTGGAAACAGTGTAGAAAGTAGCAATGTTTGACAAGTCTTTACGAGAAAACCAGGTTTCAGAGAGTCTTATAAAATGGAAAAAAATGTGAGAGGAAGATATGTAAGATGTAGGGGAATATATGTATTACAAAGGGAATAAGGACTACAGAGAGTACTACAAGAAAGGCAAAAAAAAAATAAGGTATAGATCAGCAGTGGTTAGAGATGAATCAACATGACAGTGTGGGGTCAGTTTATGAGGGAAAAGATTTTTACCTAGGCAGATGGAGGTTCTGAATCACAGAAATCAGAGGAACAGGGAGCAATAGTTGTTATTATTTTTAGTCATAGGGCAGGGGAAGGACTAAACAAGGAAGAAATTGTATTCTAAATGAACTATACAGTTCTAATCAGAAATCTAGTATAAAAGTATCAGCCATTTGGTGCCCTCTTAGTTGATTAAAGTAAGGGATGGAATGGTCAATGGAAATGACAGCATTGGATGGTGAAAAGGCAAAAAAGACATTGACAATTTCTCTTGCTACAATTTTAATCTCTATGTAGAGTTTGCTCAAGTGAACAAGTAAAATGAACCTTTCAAAATATCAAAATATAATTTTATAGAGTAAGAAAAATAATAATGAAATTTATCTGGAGAACAAAAGGTGAAGAGCTTCAAGGGAAGCAATGAACAAAAGTGGAGAAGAAAGGATCTTGATAGTGGCATATTTCAAATTATACTACAAAGTATTAGTCATTAAAATTATTTGGAATGGTTAAGAAATAGTGAGGTCAATCAGACTAGATCAGGTAAATAGCAAATCGAAGCAAACACAGTAGCAAAATTTTCAATCTCAAAGAAGCCAGCTCTTGCTGAAGGACTTAGTATTTGACAAAAACTACTGTGGAAACAAGGCAGCAGTCTGACAGAAATTAGGCTTACACCAATTTTTTATATGATATACCAATATTGTTGTTTGTCCTTTATTCTTGAAGAGGATCATAGTATCAGGAAAGTGATACCATGACTTTCAAGCGAATTGAATTTAAGTGACGGAGGGCTGTGCAAAGTCACCAGCCTCACTTTCTCCTCCAGAACCATCAGGGTCCAGTGGCAAGGTATAGATCAGGGACAACTGGAGATGGCCCCATATGCAATGGGAGACCTTGGCCTAAGGTCTTTAATAGGTCTCAGTTTGACTGAGGCAGCGTGTATTCAGCGATTAAGGTTAGGTCAGAAAATTAGGCAAAAAGAAAAATAACCTATACATTTTACAATATTTATAGTAGCTGTCTTTTTGGTGGCAAAGAACTGGAAATTTCAGGGATACCCATCAATTGGGGAATGGCTGAACAAATTGTGGTATATGATTGTGATAGAATATGATTATGCTATAAGAAATGATGAGCTCAATGATTTTAGGAAAGCATACAAAGACTTGCACAAAATAATGAAGAATGAAATGAACAGAGCCAAGAGAATATTGTATACAGTAACAAGAATATTGTTTTGAATGACTTTGAGTAAGTTATTTTCACTATTATAAATACCTAAATTAACTAAAAAGGACATATGAAGAAAGATGCTATCTGCATCCAGAGAAAGAACTGAAAAATAAAAGAGTGTATAGAATAACTTTATGTATATATATATATATATATATATATATATATATATATATATATATATTTGTGTCTAATGGTAATCATCTCTAGTGCGGGGGGGGGAGAAAAAAAGAAATTTGCATAATTTTGTTGTATATTTGAAAGTATTAGCAAGTTGTACATAGTAGATTTGCAGTCCCAAGTGCAATCATCTTTTTATGGAAATGCTTGTTTTATTCCATAATTTAAAATAAAATTTAATAATAAAAATAACATAGAATACAAATAAAATAAAATGCAAATAAAATACAAATAAAAAAATTTAAGAATAAGCCATTCCACAGGAGATTAATGGTCAAATGATATATAGGTCATTTTTAAGGGAAGAAATTCAAACAATTACATAATTTGAAAAATGCTACAAAATGCTAATAATTAGAAAGTTGAAATTATATACATATAATTTTAACATTTTTTTAAAAAGTGCATTCCAATTTCTCTCTTTCACTCTAGAACTTCCTTTACCAGTTGACAAGGTAAACAATGTGATATCAAGTACACATATGAAATTATGTAAAACATATTTCCATATTAGCCACATCGGAGAAAAGAATCAAGAAAAATAAGGAAGTTAAAAAAAATACACTTCAGTTTGCAACCAGAGTTCACCAGTTCTGTCTCTGAAGGTAGATAGCATTGTTTCATCATGAATCATCTGGAATTGTCTTATATCATTGTATTGATCAGAATAGCTAAGCCTCTAACTGTTGATCGTTACAATATTACTGTTACTGTGTACAATGATCTTCTGGTTCTGCTCACTTCTCTCTACATCAATTTATATAGGTCTTCCAAGGTTTTTTTCTGAAACTATCGTGTTGGTCATTTCTTATAGTAGAATAGAATCCTATCAAAATCATAAATCACAACTTATTGGACCACTCCACAATTGACTGGGATCCCATAAATTTCCAATTCTTTGCCACTACAAAAAAAGCTCTTATAAATATTTTGTCCATACGGGTCCTCTCTGCCTTTTCCTTTGATATCTTTGGAATAGAGACCTAGTAGTATTTATGGGTCAAATGGTATGCACAGTTTTGTAGCACTTTGAGCATAATTCCAAATTATTCTCTGGAATAGTTGGACCAGTTCACAACTCAAGCAACAGCACATTAGTGTCCCTGCTATTCAATGTCTCCTCCAACATTCACCACTTTCCTTTTTTGTCATGTTAGCCAATCTGATAGGTGTGAATTGATCCCTCAGAGTCATTTTAATTTGTATTTCGCTGATGAATAGTGATCTAGAGAATTTTTTCATACTACTATAAATAACTTTGATTTCTTCATGCCCTTTGATGATTTATCAATTGGAGAATGGCTCTTATTTTTATAAATTTGACTCAATTCCCTATATATTTATTAGAGAAACTTATTTTTTTCGTTCTAATTTTAGCTGCTTTGGTTTTGTTTGTACATTTTTTTATTTCATGTAATCAAAATTATCTATTTTAATTCCTATTATTCTGTCTATTGTTTGCTCATAAATTCTTCCCTTATCCATTGATCTTACAGGTATTTTTCCCCCATTTGCCCCTAATTTACTTATATCACCTTTGTATGTCTAAATTCCTTATCTATTTTGACCTTATATTGATAAATGGTGTGAGATGTTGGCTTATGCTTAGTTTCTGCCAAACTGCTTTCCCATTTTCCTGGCAGTTTTTGTCAAAAGTGAGTTCTTACCCCCAAAGCTTGGATCTTGGGTTTATTAAACATTACATTACTATGGTCAGTTACTACAGTATAGTGTGTACCTAATCTATTCCAATGATCCAACACTCTATTTCTTAAGCAGTATCAGATTGTTTTGATTATTACTGATTTATAATGCAGTTTGAAATCTAGTACCTTCAATTTTTTTCATTGATTCACTTAATAATTGTTGACTTTTTTTGTTTTTCCAGATGAATTTTATTAATTTTTTCTAGCTATATAGAATTTTTTGGTAATTTGATTGGTAAGACGGTGAATAAGTAAATTAATTGAGGTAGAAAAGACATTTTTATTTTATTTCCCGAGCCCACCCATGAGTAATTAATGTCTCTCCAGCTGTTTAGATGTCTTTATTTGTGTGACAATGTGTTCATAGAGTTCCTGTGGTTGTCTTAGTAGGTAGCCTCCCAAGTATTGTACATTGTCTACAATTGTTTTAAATTAAATTTCTCTATCTAACTATTCCTAGTAAGTTTTGTTGGTAATTTATAGAAATATGTCAGTTATTTATTTTTGGGTTTTTCTTTTGTTATTTTCACTTAATAGTATTTTCCCAATTACATGTAAATATAGTTTTCAATATTCATTTTTGCAGTATTTTGAGTTCCAAATTCTTTTACCTTCCTCTCTTCCCTCCCCTTTCCCCAAGATGACAAGCAATGTGATATAGTTATATACATACAATCACGTTAAATATATTTCCACATTAGTCATCTTGTGAAAGAAGAATCAGAACAAAAGGGGAAAACCACAAGAAAGGGGAAAAAAGTGAAAATAGTATGCTGTGATCTGCATTTAGATTCTATAGTTCTTTCTTTGGATGTGGGTAGCATTTTCCATCATAACTCTTTTGAAATTGTCTTGGATCATTATATTGCTGAGAAGAGCCAAGTCTATGAAAATTAGTCATCCTACAATGTGGCTGTTACTATATACAATGTTCTCCTGGTTCTCCTCACTTCACTCAGCATCAGTTCATATAAGTCTTTCCAAGTTTTTTTTTTTTTTCTGAAATTTGCCTGCTCATCATTTCTAATAGCACAATAGTATTCCATTACATTTATATATGACAACTTGTTCAGCCATTACCCAATTGATGAGCATCCCCTCAATTTCCAATATTTTGCACCACAAAAAGAGCTGCTATACATATTTTTGTAAAAATTATTTCCCAGTTTCCTGCTTCCCTCCTAATCTTGGATGCATTTGGCTTTGTTTGTGCAAAAACTTTTCAATTGAATGTAATGAAAATTAGCCATTTTGTATTTTATAATGTTCTTTATGTCTTCATTGGTCATAAACTCTTCCCTTCTCCATAGATCTGAAAGGTAAACTATTCCTTGCTCTCCTACTTTGCTTATAGTATCAGTCTTTATATCTAAATTCTGTACCCATTTTGACTTTATATTGTTATACGGTATAAGACGTTGGTTTATGCCTATTTTCTGCCATACTCTTTTCCAGTTTTCCCAGCAGTTTTTATTAAATAGTGATTTCTTATCCCAGAAGCTGGAGTCTTTGGATTCATCAAATAGTAAATTAGTGTAGTCATTTACTGTTGTGTCTTGTATACCTAACCTGTTCTATTGATCTACCACTCTATTTCTTAGCCAGTACCAAGTAGTTTTGATTATTGCTGCTTTAATACAATTAAGATCTGGTATATCTCAGTTTCCCTTGCATTTCTTTTCATTAGTTTCCTTGGTATTCTGGACTTTTTGTTCTTCCAGATGAGTTTTGTTATTATTTTTCTAGGTCTATAAAATATTTTGGGTAGTTTGATTGGTCCATTGCTGAATAAGTAAATTAATTTAGGTAGAACTGTCATTTTTATTATATTAGCTCAGCCTACCTAGGAGCAACTGATCTTTTTCTAATTATTTAGATCTGACTTTATTTGTGTGAAAAGTGTTCTGTAATTATGTTCATATAGTTCCTGGCTTTGTTTTGGCAGGTAGATTTATAAATATTTCATAAAGTCTACAGTAATTTTAAATGGAATTTCTCTATCTCTTGCTGTTGAGCTTTGTTAGTAATACATAGAAATGCTGATGATTTGTGTGGGTTTATTTTATATCTTGCAAATTTGCTAAATTTGTTTATTATTTCAAATGATTTTTTACTTGATTCTCTAGGATTCTCTAAGTATGTCATCATATCATCAGCAAAGAGTGATAGTTGGTTTCTTCTTTGCCTATTCTAATTCCTTCAATTTCTTTTTCTTCTCTGATTGCTACAGCTAACATTTCTAGCACAATATTGAATAATGGTGGTGATAATGGGCATCCTTCTTTTACCCCTAATCTTACTGGAACTGCTTGTAGCTTATCACCATTACATAATGCTTGCTGATGGTTTTAGATAGATGCAACTTATCATTTTTAAGGAAGACTCCATTTATTCCTATGCTCTCTAGTGTTTTTTTTTTAATAAGAATGGGTATTGTATTTTGTCAAAAGCTTTTTCTGCATCTATGGATATAATCATACAGTTTCTGTAAGTTTTGTTGTTGATATGGTCAATTATGCTGACAGTTTTTCTAATATTGAACCAGCCCTGCATTCCTCATATAAATCCTACCTGGTCATAGTATATTATCCTTGAGATAAGTTGTTGTAATCTCTTTGCTATTATTTTATTTAAAATATTTGCGTATGTTTTCATTAGGGTGATTGGTCTATAGTTTTCTTTTTCTATTTTGACTTTTCTTGGTTTAGGTATCAGCACCATATTTGTATCATTAAATGAATTTGGTAGGACTCCATCTTCACCTATTTTTCTAAATCATTTATATAGTATTGGAATTAGTTGTTCTTTAAAGGTTTTTTTCTTTTTTCTTTAGTTTTTTTTTTTTTTAATTTTAGTTTTCAACATTCACTTCCACAAGATTTGGAGTTTCAAATTTTCTCCCCATGTTGTCCCTCTCCCCACGCATTCTGAATACCCCTTCACCTAACCTGCCCTCCTTTCTATCTCCCCACACATACTTCTCTTATCCCCGTCACTTTCTATTTTCCTGTAGGACAGGGTAGATTTCTATACCCCATTGCCTATATATCTTATTTCCCAGTTGTATGTGAAAACAATTTTTAACATTTGTTTTTAAAACTTTGAGTTCCAGATTTTCTACCTTCCTCTCTCTTCACCCACCCTCATTGAGAAGGCAAGCAACTTGATACAGGTTATACATGTGAAGTCATGCAAAACACTTCCATAGTAGTCATGTTGTAGAAAACTAACTATATTTCCCTTCATCCAATACTGCCCTCCATTTATTCTATTCTATCCTGTGACCCTGTCCTACCTTAAAAGTGTTTGCCTCTGATTACCTCCTTCCCCAATCTGTACTTCCCTCTATAATCCCTCCTCTCTCTTATCCCCTTCCCCTGCCCTACTTTCCTGTAGGGTAAGATAGATTTTCATATCAAACTGAGTGCGTATGTTATTCCTTCCTTAAGTCAAATGTGATGCGAATAAGATTCACTCATTCCCTCTCACCTTCCTCCACTTCCGCTGCACTGTAAAAGTCTTTTCTTGTCTATTTTATGTGAGATAATTTATCCCATTCTGCCTCTCCCTTTCTCCTTCTCCCAATATAATCCTCTCTCACATCTTAATTTTATTCTTCAGATATCACCCCTTCATCTTCAACTCACCCTGTGTTCTCTATCTATCCACATAATTTTTCCCTCTAACTATCCTAATACTGACAGAAGTCTCATGAGTTACAAATATCATCTTTCCATGCAAGAATGAAAGAATTCAACCTTAATAAGTCCCTTATAATTTATCTCTCCTGTTTACCTCTTCATGTTTCTCTTGAGTTATGTATTTGAAAGTTGAATTTTCTATTCAGCTCTGGTCTTTTCATCAAGAACTCTTGAAAGTCCTCTATTTCACTGAATGCCCAATTTTTCCCCTGAAGGATTATATTCAGTTTTGTTAGATAGGTTATTCTTGGCTATAATCCCATTTCCTTTGCCCTCTGGAATAGCATATTCCAAGCCCTCTGTTTCCTTAATGTAGAAGCTGGTAAATCATGTGTTATCCTGATTGTGTTTCCACAATACTTAAATGGTTTCTTTCTGGCTGCTTGCAATATTTTCTTCTTGACCTGGGAACTCTGGAATTTGGCTACAATATTCCTAGGAGGTTTCCTTTGGTGATCTTTTCAGGCAGCAATCGATGGAGTCTTTTGATTTCTATTTTACCCTCTGGTTCCAAAATATCAGGGCAGTTTTCCTTGATAATTTCTTGAAAGAGGATGTCTAAGCCATTTTTTTGATCATGGCTTTCTGATATTCCAATAAATTTTAAATTATCTCTCCTGGATCTATTTTCCAGGTCAGTTGTTTTTCCAATGTGATAGTTCACGTTGTCTTCTATTTTTTTTTTCATTCTCTTGATTTTGTTTTACGATGTCTTGGTTTCTCATAAAATCAATAGCTTCTAATTGCTCCATTCTAATTTTTAAGAAAGTATTTTCTTCAGTGAGCTTTTGGTCTTCCTTTTCCATTTGGCCAATTCTGCTTTTAAGGCATTCTCCTCATTGGCTTTTTGGACTTCTTTTGACATTTGGGTTAGGTTATTTTTTAAGGTGTTATTTTCTTCAGTATTTTTTGAGTCTCCTTTAGAAAGTTGTTGACTTGTTTTTCATGATTTTTTTTCATCACTTTCATTTTCTCTTCCCAGTTTTTTTTTCCTTTACTTCTCTTACTTGCTTCTCAAAATCCTTTTTGAGTTCTTCTATGGCCTGGGACCAATTCATATTTTTCTTGGAGGCTTTGGATGTAGCAGCTTTGAATTTGTTGTCTTCCTCTGGTTGTATGTTTTGATCTTCTTTGTCACCAAATAAAGATTCTATGATCTGACTTTTTTTTTTGCACAGTTTGCTCATGTTCCCAGGCAATTACTTGAGTTTTAAACTCTTTATTAAGGTAAGGGTCTGCTCCCAATGTGGAGAATGTACTGTCCCAAGCTTCAGGAGTTTTGTGCAGCTGTTTTCAGAGATACTTCTAGGGACCTGTAACTTTTCAGTTCTTCCAAGGTGATATGATCAAGGGTGAGGTGTTTACTCCTTTCCTGGCCTGTTGTCTGGTCTATGAGTGACCTCAAGCACTCTTTTCTGCCTTGGAAATGTGAGGAGGATTCCCTCTCCCCCGCCACTACAAGCTTCACCATGCTAGCACTCCTCCTCACCTCAAGAAGCCGCTCAGAACTGTGACCCAGATTCAAGCAAAGGCAAAGCAAGAGAATCCTGCCTCAGTGCCAGCAAAGAGATTCCTGAAATCCCCCTCTGATCAACCACTAGATTCCCCCTCCATCTGTGGGCTGAGAGCAACAGAAGCAGCCATGGCCCCATGCTGAGATTGGGGCTGGGAAAGAGCTTCTCTTTCACCATGGTCACCGATCTTTCCTACTGACCTTCTGAGTTGTCTTTGGCATTTGTGGGTTGAAAAGTCTGGAGACCACCACAGCTGCTTGTGATTCAGTCCCCTGAGGCCTTTTCCAGGTTCACTGAGGCCTGGTCTTTGCCTGCTTGCCCACACTGAATTGCACTGTTTTCCCAGTCCAGCATGATAGACCTTTCCAATCAACCATCAAGGTTGTCTTGAACTGGAAATTTGTTTCACTTCATCTTTTTGTGAGTTCTGTTGCTCTAGAATTTGTTTAGAGTCATTTTTTACAGGTATTTGGAGGGGTTTAGGGAGAACTCAAGCAAGTCACTGCTTTTACTACACCATCTTGGCTCCTCCCCCTTTAAATGTTTCATAGAATTCACTTATAAATCTGTCTGGCCCTTGAGATTTTTCTTAAGGAGTTCATTGATAGCTTGTTCAATTTCTTTCTCTGAAATGTGATCACTTAAGTATTTTATTTCCTCTTCTGTTAATCTAGACAATTTATATTTTTTTTGTAAATATTCATCCATTTCACAAAGATTTTCAAAAATTGGCATACAGTTGGGCAAAATAGCTCCTAATTATTGTTTTGATTTCCTCTTACTTACTGGTGAATTCACTCTTTTCTTTTTTGATGCTGGTAATTTGGTTTTCATCTTTCTTTTTTTAATCAAAGTAACTAAAGTTTTATCTATTTTATTGTTTTTTCATAAAACCAGGTAATATAATAAAAATGACAATTCCACCTAAATTACCATACCAAACTATCAAAAAATTGTTTTATAGAGCTAGAAAAAATAATAACAAAATTCATCTGGAAGAACAAAAGTTCCACAATATCAAGGGAATTAATGAAAAGAAATGCTAGGGAAGGTGCCCTAGCCATACCTGACCTTAATATATAATTATACATTATAAATATATTATATATATAATTATATATATAGTATATATTATATTATAATATATTATATACTATATAATTACAAAGCAGCAATCATCAAAATTACTTGGTACTGGCTAAAAAATGGAGTGGTGGTTCAGTGGCATAGGTTAGAGACATAAGAGACAGTAGTTAATGACTACAGTAATCTATTGTTTGATAAAACCAAAACTCCTGGGATAAGAACTCACTATTTTACAAAAACTGCTGGGAAAACTGGAAATTAGTATGGCAGAAACTAGGTATAGACGAACATTTTATACCATATATCAAAGTAAGTTAAAATGGGTACAAGATTTAGATATAAAGGCTGATTCTATATGCAAACTGGGAAAACAAGGAACAATTTACCTCTCAGATTTATGGAGAGCAGAAGAATTTATGACCAAACAACAGATAGAGAACATTATGAAATGCAAAATTGATAATTTTGATTACATTAAGTTGAAAAGTTTTTGCACAAAGATAGTGCAACCAAGATTAGAAGGGAAGCAGAAAACTGGGAAAGAATTTTTACAACCAGTGTCTCTGATAAAGGCCTCAATTCAAAAATATATGAAGAACTCGGTCAAATTTATAAGAATGCAAGTCATTCCCCAATTGATAAATGGTCAAAAGATATGAACAGGCAGTTTTCTGAGGAAGAAATTAAAGGTATTTATAGCCATATAAAAAAAATTCAAAATCACTATTTATTAGAAAAAGTGCAAATCAAAATGACTCTGATGTACCACATCACACCTATCAGATTGGCTAACATGACAAAACAGGATAATGATAAATGTTGGAGAAGATGTGGGAAAATTCGAACACTAATGCATTTCCCTCTTGGGAGGGAAAGAGAGAGGGGGGAGAAAATCTTATGGAAGAGAATGTTGAAAACTGAAAAAAATAATTAATTATTTTAAAAACATTTTTGTACATATGAGTTCTTTTCCCATTTTTATGATCTCTTTGGGTTACAGACCTAGTAATGGCAATACTGAATCTATGGGTATGCACGGTTTTATTGCCCTTTGGGAATAGTTCCAAATTATTCTCTAAAATGGCTGTATCAGTTCACAACTCCACCAACAATGCATTAGTGTTGCAATTTTCCATCTTCTCCAACAATTATCATTTACCTTTTCTGAATGTTGAAGATTTATGTGGGTTTATTTTATATCCTGAAATTTTGCTAAATTGTCATTTGTTTCACCTAGGTTTTTTTTTTTTGTGATTCTCTAGGGTTATCTAAATATACCTTCATATGGTCTACAAAGAGTGAGTTTTATTTCCGCACTGCCTATTCTTATTCCTTCATTTTTTTCTCATTGCTACAACTAGAATTTCTAGTAAAATATTTAATATTAATGGTGGAAAATGGATATTCTTGCTTCACCTCAGATCTTATTGGGTTTATCCCCATTATAGATAATGCTTATGTTTGGTTTTAGATAGGTATTGCTTATCATTTTAAGAAAAGCTCCATTTATTACTATGAATCTTAGTGTTTTTAGTAGGAATGGATGTTTGTCAAAATATTTTTTTTTCTCTACCATTTGAAACAATCATGACTTCTGTTGTTTCTGTTATTGATAGTCTCAATTATATGTTAAATGCAGCCCTGCAATCCTGGTATAAATCACAATTGATCATAGTGAATGATCTTTGAGATATACTGCTGTAATGAAAAATGCAAATTGAAGTACCTCTGTGGCTCCCCCTTACATCCACCTAGCTGGTAAAGATGAAAAAAGAGAAACTTGACAAATATGGAAAGGACACCATGTCAATGGGTATGCTAATGTACTTTTGTCGGTCTGTGAAGTGGTCCAGACACTCTGGAAAGCAATTTGGAATTAAGCTCCAAAAGTTACTAAACTGTACATATTCTTTCATTCATTAATACCACTTCTAGAATTGTACTCTCAATAAGGTCAAAGAAAGAGGCAAAGGTCCCATATGCACAAAAATATTCATTGCAGCTCTCTTCAAAGTAGGAAAAAAATCTGAAACATATGGAGGTTCCAACCAATTGGAGAAAAGCTAAAAAAATTATGGCATAAAATGTAATTGAGTGGTATATGAAAGTCGTAGAATACTATTGCGCTATAAGAAATGATGAGCAGGTGGACTTCAGAAAAACCTGGAAAGACTTATATGAACTGATGTTAAGTGAAGTGAGCAGAACCAGGAAAACGTTGTACACAGTAACAGCCACATTGTGGGATGACTGACTTTCATAGACTTTACTCTTCTGAGCGATACAATGATCCAAGACAATTCTAAAAGATTCATTATGGAAAATTCTACCAACATCCAGAGAAAGAACTATGGAATGTAAATACAGATTAAAGAATATTATTTTCACTTTTTTTTTGTTTTTTTGTTTTTCTTTCTCATGGTTTCTCCTATTGGTTCTAATTCTTTACAACATGACTAATGTGAAAATAGGTTTAATATGAACATATATGTTAAGCCTATATCAACCTACATGCCCTTTTGGGGTGGGGGGAAGAGAAAGATGGGGAGAAAATTTAGAACTCAAAATCTTATGGAAGTGAATGTTGAAAACTAAAAATAAGTAAATAAAACTATTATTAAAAATAAAAATAAAATGTAATTGAATATTATTTCTTCATAAAAAAGAAAACGGACAAATTTAGAGGAACTTGAACTGAAAAGATCTCCAACAATTGATACAGAGTAAAATGAGCAGAACAAGGGGAAAATTTTATATGATGAAAAAAATTATAAAGAAAAATAACTTTGAAGGACTACATCTCTGATTAATGAAAAACTTGTATTCCAGAGGACCAAAGATGAAGATCTTTCCCACCTCTTACCAGAAGGGTGATGTACTTAAAATGAAGATTACGAGATACATTTATTGATATAGCCAATGTGCAGTTTTGTTGTGCCTGACCATTTCATATAGATTATCTTTTGATTCATCCAGGGAAGCTCAAGAGAGATAAAATAAATGCCTATTAATAGGAAAAGCAATGAAATTAAATTTTAAAAAGTAAATGAACTTGATGTAAAATAAAATATCAGTAAAATTTGTTTTATGAAAAAAGTAATCAACCTTTCAAATACTTGAATGAATTGATCATAGAATCAGAGATCTAGAATTAAAAAGGGCCTAGCACAATTTGATTCACCTCCTCATTTTAAAGGTGAGAAACCTGAGAACTATGGAAATGAAGTGATTTGCCCAAGGTTGTACAGGAAAAAAAATGTCAGAGGTGAGAATTGAACCCACATTCTATGACTCTAAAGCCAATGCTCCTTCCACTGTTACACATTTCCTCCCTTATGCCATGCATCCCATCATGAATCTTCTTGACTCCTGGCTAAACATCTCTAGTTTTGTTTTGTTTTGTTTTGTTTTGTTTCGTTTTGTTTTGTTTTTTCAATCCCTACGTGCCATTTTCTCTAGTTTCCTCACCAGACTGATCCCTCTCTTTTAGATATATTCTAGTTTGTTGATGTCTTTCCTAAAATGTAGTTCCAGAACTTAATAGAATACAATGGATTTTGCCTGACTTGGGCAAAGTAGAAAATGATCAATTAGTTAGTCAATAAACGTGTATTAACTAACTGATCACCTTCCTCAATAAATGTTTATTGACTAACTTACAGATCACCTTCTCCATTCTGAATTATTTTTCCTCTGTTATGTAATAATTAGAATTCATAAAAGTCTCTATTGATATGGTATCTCCCAGAGAGTCTAGATCAGTGTTTTGCACATGTAGATATTCAATGATTATTCATTAAATGAAATCTATTTCTGATCACAGAGCACATGTTTTCTTGTTTCTTCCACATAAATAGCAGTAAACAAAAGGTTCTGGGAGGACAGTGGTGGAAATGGGAATTATTTACTAGAGCAACCTTGACTGTCAGGTCCTTTGAGTGATTATTTACACACTCATTTGCATGGATCTGCATAAATCATGATGCCATCTGTACTCTTCTTCTGTGATTAAATTTAACACAGTAAAATAACTTTGCTATTGCAAAAGTTGTCATGTTTGATGTCTTCTCTATCATTTTTGATCACTCCCTGTCTCAGCCTCCCAGGTCCTTTACAGGCTGTCAACCCAGAGCCACTGACTAAACCATTTTGGTCACAGACCTCTCTTTAACTACTTATTTCCATAGTAACAATAAAAATACACACATTTTTAAAAGAATTTTTTAAAAAAATGTTTGGACCCTCCCACTCACTGAAAATATGTGGTTTGGTGGGTCTGTTTCTCTTGGCTGGTAAAGAAGACATGAAAACTCTGTTGTATTTCAATTGAAATGCTGTGTTTCCATAGCCACCTCTTTGCTTATTTTAAGTTTATGTATTAGGCAATAACTGTACCGACCAGACTGAATCAACTGGGGACATGCTGGGCCATCAATACAAAACAAAAGCAAGCAAAGGAAGCAGCCAAGATTTGGTGAAATGAGTTAAGTCACACAAAAACCGATTTCTTGAACATACCCATCCTTCCAGTGCTAGACCCAGAGTCAAGAAGGACCAGTTTTAAATCCCACTGCTGATATTTCCTAGTCAAATGAACATGGACAAATCATTTAATTCTTCTATGCCTCAGTTTCTTTGTCTGCTAAAATTAAGATAATAATTCTCATATTCCCTCACAGAATCATTATGAAGCCAACATAAGACATATCCAAAGAACTTTGCAAACTTTAATGAGTTGTATAAATGTTAGTTGTTATTATCATCCCACTTTCCTCATCTTTTCTGTTTGAGTTCAGATATAAATAGTCTTGAGACAGGTCTCCATACTGGTTTTGTTTTTTTTTTTCAATAGAAGGTTCTTAAGATTATTGCACGGGTGCATAAAATAAATGAACTCTAGAGATATTGACAACCTATCCAAACTTATTCCTCTATAAGAAACATATACCCAGCCAGCCATATCCTCCTCCTCCATCCCAGTGATTCTGAAGCCCTGGCCGTCATTATTCAAATGCCATTTACTACATAACACTGCCAACTCCCTGATTCCTATTCCTTTCAATCTGACACTTCCTGCTAACAATGTTCCATAGGTAAAAGCTTGTTTTAATCTTAATTTATTTTTCTTTCCTGTTTTTTTTTTCCCCATCTTTTGGATCTCACTAAGAAATGGCTAACTACTGATGACATAGTCTTCCTTTCACTCACTCTGTCTGACTCAATGATCAAAGAAGGGGAATCAAAATGTTTCTTGATCCCCACTGTTACTTCCAAGATCATCTTCTACCTCCATCACTCATTGACCTCTTGTGCTTTGAAGTTAATTCAATGCATATTTACTACCCTATCAGAATTCTGGTACCTGTTGCCTATTAACCTACAAGACACTATCCTTCTTTCTATAATGAGTTCAATGATTATATCTCCTCTCCCTTATACCCTTATACCAGAGGACTTCAAGATACATACTTATACTGCCTGGAATACCTTTCAGTTTTTCAGCTTGTACATTTGGCATGACCTTCTTCTCTACCCAACCTTAGCTACACATGAAGATTGCCATACGCTTGCCAAAACCCACAAACAAAACTTTCATGTTCTTTTTTTTATTTAGCATTTTATTTTCTCCCAGTTACATGTAAAAACAATTTTAACATTGCTTTAAAACTTTGAGTTCCAAATTCTCTCTTTTCCTCCATCCCCAACCCAACCCCTCATTGAGAAGGTAAGCAATTTGATATAGGTTATATATGTGTAGTTATGTAACACATTTCCATAATAGTCATTTTGTGAAAGAAAACATAAACAAGAAAAAAAAAACCTCAAGAAAAATTAAGGAAAAATAAAGAAAGTAAAAAAGAAGTATGCTTCAATCTGTATTCACACATCATCAGTTCTTTCTCTGGGGGTGGATAACATTTTTCATCATAAGTCCTTCAGAATTGTCTTGGATCATTGTATTGCTGAAAATAGCTAAGTCATTCACAGCTATTCATCTTACAATTTGCTGTTTATTTTGTACACAGTACATTTCACTTTACATCAGCCAATGTAAACCTTTTCAGGTTTTTCTAAGACCATCCTGCCCATCATTTCTTATAGTACAATAGTATTGCATAATAATCACATAACACAACTTGTTCAGCCTTTCCCCAATTAATGGACATCCCTTCAACTTCTAATTATTTACCCCCAGAAAAGAGATACTATAAATATTGTTGCACATATAGGTCATTTTCCTTTTTGTTTTTTGTATCTGTTTTTGGATACAGACCCAGTAGTGGTACCACTAGGTCAAAAGGTATGCATGGTTTTACAGCCATTTGGGCATAGTTACAAATTGGTCTACACAATGGTTAAATCACTTCACAACTCCACCAGTAGTGCATTAAAGTCTCATTTCTCCCACATCCCCACCATTTCTCATTTACCTTTTCTGTCCTATTAGCAAATCTAAATATAATACCTCAGAATTATTTTAATTTTCATTTCTCCAGTCAATAGTGAGTTAGAGTATTTTTTTTTCATATGGCTATGAATAGCTTTGATTACTTCATCTGATAACTGATTATATATTTTGATCATTTTTCATTAAGGAATTGCTCTTATTTTTATAAATTTGACTCAGCCCTCTCTATGTTTGAGAAATGAGTCCTTTTTATCAGAGAAACTTACTTCAATTTTTTTTCACAATTACTATTGGTAACTGTATTTCCCTCCATCCTATCCCCACATTTATTCTATTCTCATTCTCTTTTCACCCTGTCCCTCCTCAGAAGTGTTTTGCTTTACTGACTACTCCCTCCCACAATCTGCCCTCCCATTTCTCTTATTCCTTTCCCTCCTAATTTTCTTTAGGATAAGTAATAAATATTTCTATATCCAAATGAATGTGTATGTCATTCTCTCTTTGAGCCAATTCTGATGAGAGTAAGATTCACTCACTTATCCTCACTCCCTCCACATCCCCTCCACTGTAAAAGCTTTTTCTTGCCTCTTCTATGTGAGATAATTTACCCCATTCTACTACTCTCTTTCTCTTTCTCCCAGGACATTCCTTTCTCAACCCTTAATTATATTTTTATATATATATCATCCCTTCAACTCTGTCTACATATACTCTTTCTAACTACCCTAATAATGGGAAAAGCCTTATGAGTTACACGTATCATCTTCCCATGCAGGAATGCAAACCGTTCAACCTTAATAAGTCCGTTATGATTTCTCTTTCCTGTTTACTTCTTCATGTTTCTCTTCAGTCTTGTATTTGAAAATCAAATTTGCTATTCAGCTCTGGTCTTTTCATCAAGAATGTTTTAAAGTCCTCTATTTCATTGAATGATCATTTTGCCCTAGAAGGGTTATACTCAGTTTTGCTGGGTAGGCGATTCTTGGCTGTAATCCTATCTCCTTTGCCCTCCAGAATATCATGTTCCAAGCCCTCTAGTCTCTTAATTTAGAAGCTGCTAAATCTTGTGTTATCCTGATTGTGTTTCCACAATGCTTGAATTGTTTCTTTCTTGCTGCTTGCAATGTTTTCTTTTTGACCTGGGAACTCTGGAATTTGGCTATAATGTTCCTGGCAGTTTTCATTTTAGGATCTCTTTTAGGAGGTGAATGGTGGATTCTTTCAATTTCTATTTTATACTCTAGTTTTATAATATCAGGGTAATTTTCCTTGATAATTTCTTGAAAGATGATGTCTTGGCTCTTTTTTTGATCATGGTTTTTAAGTAGTCCAATAATTTTTAAATTATCCCTCCTGGATCTATTTTCCAGGTTAGTTGTTTTTCCAATGAGATATTTCATATTGTCTTCAATTTTTTTTCATTCTTTTGATTTTGTTTTATTGTTTATTGATTTCTCATAAAGTTATTAGCTTCCATTTGCTCCATTCTAATTTTTAAGGAATTATTTTTTTTCAGTAAGCTTTTGGACCTCCTTTTTCATTTGGCCAATTCTGATTTTTTTTTGCCTTTTGGTGAGGCAATTGGAGTTAAGTGACTTGCCTAGGGTCACACAGCTTGTAAGTGTCAAGTTTCAGAGTCCAGATTTGAACTCAGTTCCATCTGTCTTTAATACTGGAACTCAATCCACTGCACCACCTAGTTGTCCCCAGTTCTACTTTTTAAGGCATTCTTCTCCTCACTGACTTTAAGGACCTCTTTTGCCATTGGGCCTAATATGCTTTTTCAGGTGTTATTTTCTTCAATATTTTTGGGGGTCTCTTTTACCAAGCTATTGACTCATTTTTCATGATTTTCTTGCATCACTCTCATTTCTCTTCCCTATTTTTCCTCTACCTCTCTTACTTGATTTTCAAAATCCTTTGTGAGCCTTTCCATGGGCTGAGACCAATTCATATTTTTCTTGGATGCTTTGGGTGGAGGAACTTTGACTTTATTGTCTTCTGAATGTGTGTTTTGACCTTCTTTGTCACCATAATAACTTTCAATAGTCAGAGGGTTTTTTTTTTTCATTGTTTGTTCATTTTCCCAGCCTATTGGTTGACTTTTAACTCTTTGTTAAAGTAAGGCTCTGCTTCCAGGGTGGAAGGTGCACTGTCCCAAGCTTCAGGAGTTTTGTGCAGCTGTTTTCAGAGATACATCTAGGGACCAGTAAATTTTCAGTTCTTCCAAGATGATATGATCTAAGGAGAGGTGTTTACTTGTGGCCTGTGCTCTGGTCTGTGAGTAATCACAAGCACTTTTTTCTGCCCTGAAACTGTGAGGAGCCCCCTCCCCCTCCACTGCTACTACAAACTCTGCTATACTAGGGCTGGGGCTGTGCTAGTGCAGCCTGTGCTGGGAGATGTTCCACTCTCATCCAGTTACAGCAGCCCCCTCTTGCTGACTTTCAAAGTTGTCTTTGGCATCCGTGGGCTGAGACATCTGGAAATTAACACTGTTGCCACTGATTCAGTTCCCCAAGGTCTGCTCAGGGATTACTGGGGCCAGGTCTGTGATGGTATGGCCTGCACTGGACTGTGCTCCTCTTTCACCCTCATGCAACAGACCTTTCCTGCCAACCATTAAAGTTATCTTGGACTGAAAATTTGTTTCACTCCATCTTTTTGTGGATTCTGCAGCTCTAGAATTTGTTTAGAGTAATTTTTGAAGGTATTTGGAGGAGTCTTGGGGACAGCTCAAGTGATCTCCTGCCTTTTCTCTGCCATCTTGCCTCTGCCTCCAACTTTCATGTTCTTGAACTTTGAAGTTCCCTTATGTAATCATATTCTGTTATCATTTCTCTTCCTTTACCTTGCAACCTCAAGTCTTGATCTTCATCTTCACTGTGATCTCCAAACTTTTGACTCTTAAATTCTTTCCCAAGCAATCACCTCTGCATTGCCTATGCTATCCTTTTTTTTACTATCTTGACCCTTTGGTGAACCAGTTCAATTTCACACTGTCCTCTCTCTAGTCCTTTGTTTCCTTATCTTATCACCATGCTTGCCCTGTCAAGCCTCAGCATTAGTTTACTTCCACTATCCATTGCCTTCACTCCTACTCATGTGCTGCTCCATAAAGCTAGAGAAAATTACAAAACTCTGCTAAATCTACTACAGGGTTATGTTACATGATCTCAACTAGGCCATCACTGCAATAATACAATTGTTTTACACCTCTCTAATCAACTTACTTTCCCTCTCACCATAATGTTTTGCCCCCAGTCTTTTCACACTTCCCAAACTTTTACCATGTTCCCTTTTCTCTCAGCTGAGAACCCTCTCTTCTCTCCTATTCCTCATCCCATATCACCCAGACACCTTCTGCCACTCCTCTCTCATCTCTGTCTCACATCAATAGGTAGCCTCTTCTTGCCAAGAAAAACCTTTTTATATACCTGTATCATCCCATTCTACCTTGTCTTTAAATAATTGCATACTTATTCATCCTCACTCTCTCACTTATCTTTAATGTCTCCCTGACTCCTGGCTCTTTCCCTAATGCCTAAAAACACATTCATTTTTCCCATTCTCAAAAAACCCTCACTTTCTTCTAGCTATCATTCTATATCTCTCCTCCCTTTTGTGGCTGAACTTCTTAAGAAAACTGTTGATGACAGATGCCTCCACTTCCTTTTTCTTACTCCTTAATTCTTTACAGTTTGGCTTCCTACGTCATCATTCATCTGAAACTGCTCTCTTCAGAGTTACCAATGATTTCTTAATTGACAAATTTAATGACCTTTTCTCAGTCCTCATCTTTTCTGACCTCTATACATCTTTTGGCATTGTCAATCTCTCTCTTCTCCTTGATATTCTCTTCTCTCAATTTTCTTTACACTTCTCTCTTCTGGTTTTCCTTCTACCTATTTGAATCTTTCTTCTCAGTCTCCTCTCCTAGATCTTCATCTAGGACATGCCCACTAATTGTGGGTATCTCCCAACTTTCCATTCTGGGCTCTTCTCCCTTTATACTATTTTATTTGGTGATTGTGTTGCTTCCCATGGATTCAAGTATCATCTCTATGCTAACGATTTGAAGGTGTACTTATCCAGTTCTAAAATCTCTTCTAACCTTCAGACTTGCATCTGCATCTGCCTATTTGTCAGCTTGAACCTGTAGACATCTTAAACTCAACATATTCAAAACTGAGCTCACAATTTTCATCCTCAACCCTCCTCTCTTCTTAACTTCCCTATTTCTCTGGAGGGCATCACCAACTTCCCAATCATAGAAGCTAACAACCTAGATGCCATCCTTATCTCCTCATTCTCTCTCACTCTTTGCATCTAATCCATTGATAATTCCTATGAATTTTACACACATACATGTATATATATATGCATTTATATGTATATATACATACATATGCACATATGTGCATATATACACAAATAAAACATATGTATATACCCACATGTACATATACATGTTTATACATATGTGTATATATACGTATATAGAGATACACATCTATACAGAGATATATACATCCATATAACTATTTTTGTATATATGTTATCTATCTATTTATCTATCATTGTGTTGCAGCTGAATATCCTTCTGGAAATAATCAAAGGAAATGAGTATATGAATCTACTTGTCCAAGTGATTACTTTAAGACTGATAATGGTCTCTATTAATGAAAATTATGGGAGAAGATTGGATGGTTGACTGTAATTGCTTGCATTCTCTTTTTATATAATTTATATTTGCTTATCTGTGTACAATCTGTTCCCCTGCCCTACCCCCCAGTAACATTACAAGGTTCGTTTCCTCGGGAGTAGGTGCTATCCAGTTTGTCTTTTCCCATTGGATAGTACAATGCATGGCACAGATTAAATGCTTAATAAGTACTTGTTGAATTGAACCCCTAGAGTCTGGCTGTGGCACTAAGTTCAGACAGTATTTATTAGTATGTTTACAATAGTCTCCAAGGTACTTCTCTCTCTCTTAGGGCACGATAATATAGATTCTGCACTGTATGCAATGCCTTTCAAATTATTAAATATTGGCAGCTGTCTACAGGTAGCATTGTCCCTATAACCCCATCTAGGAATGGCTATAGCAACCACTGGGGGGAGGCATCTCCATTCATCCTGATCTATATCTTGTCATTGGGCCCTGGTGACTTTCCCAGCCTTTCCTCACTTAAATCCAATTCATTTGCAAGTCATGGCATGACTGGTGTCATGCCTTCCTGGTATCATGATCTTCTTCAAGAATGAAGAATGAACAACAACCTATGAGTAGTATGAGCTGCCACACTGGGG
Organism: Vombatus ursinus; assembly: GCF_900497805.2. Classification (NCBI taxonomy): domain Eukaryota; kingdom Metazoa; phylum Chordata; class Mammalia; order Diprotodontia; family Vombatidae; genus Vombatus; species Vombatus ursinus. Next base: position 44,377,748 of record NW_020954619.1, on the reverse strand, counting down.
ACCCAACTGGCCAGTTTCAGTTGAGCAATGCAACTATGTCCTTCCTTCTCCCTTCTCTCTTCCCCTCTCCCCCAGTCCACATAGGGTATAATATCCTTATATGTGGGTGCTCTGCTCAAAGGACTGTACATTTTGATTGCTGAAATCTTGCAAGATATCTTGGAGTTTATGGGCTAGATTTCTTTCTTAAAAAATGCCTTCAACCCGAATCACTGGCTCTCATTGATCTGCCAACAATAGGTCCCCGCCCACACCTCACCTGGTCATTGTTTGGGCCCTGATTTCTGAGAGAGAATATAAATAGCAATTGTTTCTATTTTGGCCAGAAATACTGATCATTTTTCCCCAGATTGTTTTTTTTTGACTAGGTAAAAGAGGCCATTCTTTGCCTCACACCTTACCTCATTACTTTACACCTGCAGCTAGGTGGCGCAGTGGATAAGCTCCAGCCTTGGAGTCAGGAGGACCTGAGTTCAAATCATGCCTCAGACACATAACACTCACTAAGTGTGCGACCCTGGGCAAGTTACTTAACCCCAATTGCCTCACCAAAAGGCCAAAAAAAAAAAGAAGGAAGGACAAACAAGCAGCTGGGACTCTTCCAAGGTAGCTGAGAGGCAGAGCATCTGGGCAGTAGAAATGGATATTCATTCCTTTATAGGTTGGTCATTACCCAGTCATGTGGATTCAGATTCCAAGTTAAGTAAGGTCTACATGGACACTTCCTGAGCAGGGAAACTCACTATGTGACCTCCTTTTAGCTTAGGTACAAATCATTAAGAGTAAATTGCATCTAAAAACATATCCAAGTTGAATGGCTCTATGCAATTGACATATCTAAAACTATACTTTATTTCCTGGCTTATTTATCTGTCAACTCCTACACTTAGATAGAGAGATAGAGAGACAGACAGATATATATATACACATATATATGTATATATATATACATATGTATATATAAATATACATACAGATTGTCCACCTTTAATATACAGATTTCAATACATATATGTCAATTTTAAAGGAATAATACATTGTGTATACACATATGTATATGCATATACATATATGCATACATAATAAACACACATATGTATCTATAGATACATGTGTCTTACAAATAAAACTGAAATTGTTTTCTCAGTTTTATATTCATGTAACATATACAAATAACATATTCACATATGTATCTATAGATACAGATACATCTTTATAAGGATTTTATATATATACATATATATATACATATATCTTTGTACATGTATACATGACTGAGAAACCAAAATTTCCATTTCATTTGCCAGTATATATGTGTGTATACATATATATACACATATGTATGTATGTGTGTATGTATACATACACACATTCACACATGCACACATCTGCTTACATAGAAAAATATATACATATCCATAAATCTAAATCTATATAGATATAGCAATAGGTCTGGATCTATGTATTCTCTTTGTATATCTAGATATATAGTATATCTAAACTGTAGTAATCAATAGGTATAGATAGATAAATCTAGAGTTATGGATATCTGTATCTATGTGTATAGATACACATATGTTTATATCTGTATAAACAATATATACACATGTGTATTTATATATATTTATACACAAATGTGTGCATATAAGTGTATATATGTGTATATTCTAAATATATATCTATAGATATTCTATAGATATACATGTATCTATAAACATATATATGCATATTATATGCATACACACATATATATACACACATATGTCTATATATTACACATATAACTAAGAAACCACAGTTCCCATTTCATTTTAAGGTTCATTTTTTTTCTCCATGTTGTGGTCATATATCTATTTATTGTAAGGGTGGCAGTAGATCAGCAGGAAACAAGAGTTTTCACCTGCCCTGGTGAACACCAGGAATCCCCAGGTGAAGAGAAAGAGCTATTTGAAAAATGACCAGAAAACTCCACCTACAGTTCAAATCAATTTTCCCATTGAATAGTCCCCTCAAAAATCCTTGTCCGGCATCTTCAGACCATCCTACTGGACATAAAGCTTTTTCCAATAACATTTTAAAAGTTTGTCTCCAATCAGAGATTGAAAGATCACTTTACCCAAGATGAGGTAGACTAGAGGCAAGGTTAAGCACTAACTAGATGTGGCCTCTATGTCTCATCTCAATCATTAACCAACCAGCAAGGATTCATCTGATCTATTTGTGTTCTACCTTAATGATTTCACAGAACTAAAGACTTTGACTGTTGGAAGGTACCTCAGTGATAATCTGCTTCAACCCACACGTGAAAGGAGTCCCCAGTATAACTTTCCAGACAAGTTGTTAGCCAGCCCCTGCTTGAAGATCTCTCAGAAGAGGCATAGAGGGATTTCCATCACCCCTTGAAGGATTCCATTCCACTTTTGTCCACCTTTAATTGTTAAGAAGTTTCTCCTCACATCAAGACTAAAATTTCCCCTTTTCATCTTCCATCCATTGCTCCTGGTTCTGCTCTACTTGAAGAAAGTAACCATGTTCTTCCTGAGTATTCTCATTTCTAGGCTAAATGTCCTCAATTTCTTTAACTTGAGTCTATATGACAGGTTCTAGAGAAGGTATATGTTATTACCATCATGGCCATCACTTTGATTCTATGTTTTGAAGTCAGTCATAGATGCATCTTTATTTTCTATGCTATCATTTTTTTTTCTCTCAGACATGTCTGCACAAGGAGTAGCAAGATTCTTGAGGTCAGAGGTCTTAGGACCATTAAGATCATTAGAATCTGACCAAGAAGCAGAGCTACTCCTTGAGGCAGTAGGGGAACCATGGTTGTAGGAGTCCCTGTTGACTGTCAAAAAGCATTCCATTCTGTAGACATTTGAGTTCTAAACACTATTGTTCATGCTTGCACTGTGAAACTGTTACATTTGGTTGCCTGGACTCAGAATCTCACCTATGAAGGCGATCTCTTTTGTCTCTGTCTATCTCTTTCTCTGTGTCTCTGTCTTTCTCTCTATCTCCCTGTCTCTTTGTCTCTCTGTCTCTGTGTCTTTCTCTCTGTGTCTCTGTCTCTATCTCTTCTGCTCTGCCTCTGTCTCTCTTTGTGTGTGTGTCTCTGTTTCTGTCCCTCTGTCTTTGTGTCTCTCTTTCTCTCTCTGTCTCTGTCTGTCTGTCTGTCTCTCTCTCTCTCTCTTTCTCCCCCTTTCTGTCTGTCTGTCTCTCTCACTCACTCCCCATACACACTCTTCTTTTTTCCTCATGGTCTCTTTTAGCAGTTCTGTGAAAACAAATACTACTGGGTTCAGTTACCTACCTTCATAATTAAAAGAAATGTTAGATTTCATTTAGAACTAAGTGAAAATAAAGATTTTTTTTTTCATATACAGGTTCTTGGATCCCCATCTATCCATGGACACAGAGGTCTGTGGATGCCTTATTAAGAGCCTCTACTTTAGACCTACTTTGAACATGGCTCTCTTCGCTTTTTGTACTACCTAATTCCCAGTCTTGTTCATTCCTGGATTCTGCTTGCTTTTCCCACTATCTGTTTAGTATAGTGGGTCAGCTAGGAGGTGAGTGGATAGATTTCCAGGCCTGCAGTCAGAAAGACTTGTCTCCCTGAATTCGATTCTGGCCTCAGATATTTACTAGCTTTGTGACCTGGGCAAGTCACTTAAGCCTATTTGTCTCAGTTTCCTCATCTGTGAAATGAGCTGGAGAAAGAAATGACTAACTTCTCTTTTCTAAGAAAACCCCAAATTGGGTTCTAAAGTGTCAAACACAACTAAACAACAATGACAAAATTTGATATAGTGAAAAGAACACTGAATTTGGAATAAGACTTGCTACAAACTTCTTGTGTGACCTTGGATAGGCTATTTCCACTCTCTGAGCCTCAGTTTCCTTATCAGTGAAATTAAAGAATCGGGATAGATGCCCCTCTAGGGAACCATCCACCTCTAATTCCTATGATCTAATGAGGCCTATATCCTTGTTGACTCAATTGGAAGACACTGTTGTTATCTTGATTCGCTGTGGCTAGCCCATTGCTGTCCTCTGCTAACAACAATGCTGGTAAATACTTCAGCTCTTTCTGTAACCTTCAAGGTCCTTGTGATTCCTAAAAGAATCAGAGAATCTTAAACCTGCAAGGGATCTTAGAGATTATCTACTTCAACCTCTTCATTTATAGATCAAGAAACTGAGTCTGAAAGAGGTTAAGCAACTTGCCTAAGATTACTGGTATTTGGCAGTACTAGTATAATAATAGCTAAAATTTAATTAAAACTATGGTTCGCAGAGCACTTCATGTATATTATGACATTTAATTTACTTCTCACAACAACTCTGTAACACAAGTACTATTATTATCCCCAATTTACAGATGAGGAAACTGAGACTGAGTGTCACACAGCTTGCAAGTGTATGAGGCAATATTCAGACTCTGTTCTTCCTTGTCTCCAAGTTGAGTGCTCTATCCTCCATACTACCTAGCTTGTCCCAAATATTCTGGCTCTCAGCCAAGCACTATTTTTTCTACACTGTGCTACATTCTATGATTTCTGTAATTCTTTAAGGGGTATTAAAGTTGCTGAATTTGTCAGACGCTCCTGCAGCTTCTCTTTGTGAAAGACAGTTGGGGTTTGGGAACCCATGCTGCTGGTCCTCCTTGTTTCCTATTGTCTTTTTGATTCAGTTTCACTAAGAACTCCCTTGTGAAAAGAATGGCAACAGTCCCCAGTTTCTCTCTCCATTTTCATTTTCTATGGAGGTGAATTTGTTATAAGTGACCCATTGTCTATTCCTGTCTTGTTTAGAAATGACTTGAGAGGTCATATCTGTAGTTGATTGAATATAGTATTTTTTTTACCTGTGGGCTTCCTTGAGAGCAACCACAGACCTTTAAAAAAATGAACAATTCTTGAAGCAAAAATAGTTTTCAAATGTCATTTAAAGCTGCCAGTGGGGAACTAGTCCAGTGCTCATATGATATTAAACAAAAAGAAAGCCTTATTTTGTTTAAAAAAAGGTACACTGAAGTAAAAGGAAGAAAAAAAAAACTCTAGCATGTTGTTTTTATTTAGACCTAGAAATGGGTCACACAATATATGCATTATTCTGCATGTAATATATTTTACTCTATTAAGTATTTCTTTTTCCATTTACTAAACTGAAGAATGTGGTTTAAGGGGCAAGATGCATTTCTTATGTTCATGGGTACATGCTAAATGAATGGACTGTCAATATGTAATTAATGTGAAATGGGAATATTAGTTTTATTATTCCTTCCCTTCTTATACCCAATTGTAAATATCACTACTGTTGATTTGTAGGATGATTGCATTTAGAACCAAGGAGGCATCTCAATTCCATCTAATCATAAGATTGTATATTTAGAAATAGAAAAGACTCCAGAAATCATTTAATCAGCCCTCCCCCCACCCCATTTACAAATGAGTAAACAGGTTTAGGGAGGCAAAATGGCTTGCTCATAAGCAGATCTTTAAAAATGGGGGCTTGACTCCTCCAAGGACCTTTCTTCATATCTGTCCTTTAGATGCTATTCAGGCATTGATGGGGGAAAAGATTATTTTTTCAAATGGAATTGGCAAAGTTGCTTTACCTACTAGAAAAAAAAAACATTGTATGTGTATATATTTACCACTATTTTTAAAACAGAAAAGCTTAAGCATGGTGTGATGAAAAATACATTAAACCAGAAGTTGAGAACAAGATTTGAATACCGGTATGGTCATTGGATGCATGCTTATCAGGGATTTTCTTGTTTAGGTAGTCAGTCAGTCACCTGGTATTTACTAAAGGCCTAGTTGGACTAGATGGCATTGGATGACCTTTCCACTTCTAATGTTCTATAATTTGCGATGCTAACTGTGATACTATAGGCAAATAGATGAGTTATTTTACCTGTATGGCCTCAGTTGCTTCATTTGTAAAACAGAGTGAAAAACATTTGCATTCCCCAACACCCAGAGTTTTTTTGTGAGGGAAGCATTTTTTTTAAATTTGTAAACATTAAAGGTTTATATAATTGTGAGTTATCATTATAACTATTATAGGGGAGAGAATTTCAAGGTGCCTCATTTGAAACCTTCAAAGATTTACCAAAATCCGTTTGCAAAATTGAATGAGTTAAAATCATAGCTCAAGGCATTTACATCACTCACCTCTCCAAGCCTAGCTTTCTTCCTTTTTCTGTCCGTCTAAGAGATAACATAGTACATTGGCAATTTTACTGAATTGGGTACCAGAGGACCTGATTAAAAACTACAGCTTTCCCAACCACTTATTACCTGTGAGACATTGGCCGGCTCATCTAAGTACCCTGGCCTTTGTTTCCTACTTTGTAAAATCAGGGAATTGGACTAGATGACCTCTGAGATTTCAGCTCTAGTTCCATAAGCTTTTTTTCCCCATAATCTGCATAATTCTGAGGAACATAGAAATAGATAAAGGTCATATCTGTTTCCAGGACTGTCACTTTGTACTGCTAGACAACTAAATTGCACAATAAATAGTGTTGGACTTGAAGTCAGGAAGTCTTGAGTCTGAATCCAGCTTCAGCCACTTCCTATTTGTTTGACCCAGGGAAAGTCATTTAACTTCTCTCAGTTTCACTTTCCTCCTCTGTAAAATGGGGATAATAATGGCATTTACTTCACAGGGTTGTTATGAGGGTGAAATGAGATTATGCACATAAAAGACTTTGTAAACCTTAAAGTATTATACAAAAGCTACTATGACGATGATGATGATGACCATGGTGATGACCATGATGATGACCTTGATGATGACTAAATGCTGTTGTGCAGGGTCATGAGGAGCAGTGTCCTTTAGGTACTTGACAGGATTCTAGGATTGAGAAAGCAAGAAATTCACACATCACAAGTAAACAGCTAAACTTGTTTACTCATTTGTAAATTGGGGGGGAGGGGCTGATTAAATGATTTCTGGAGTCTTTTCTATTTCTAAATATACAATCTTATGATTAGATGGAATTGAGATGCCTCAATTCAAGTCAGAGTTCAAAAAAGAAAAGAAATAGATATTTGAAAACATCAATAGATCGTTGATTTCACTACAGGGGTCATTCCAACATGTTACAAGCCTTCTTTGCTTTCTGTTGACATCATGAAATTACTAATGAAGTAAATCAGATTATAGAATACCTTTCAGCTTACATGTGGCATCAATAAATGAATATTCATTAAGCACCTACTATGTGCTGATCACTGTGCAAAGAGTTGAGGTACAAAGAGATTAAATGAAATAATACCTGTTTGTAAGGAACTTACATTCTGACAGAGTAGACAGCAATGACAAGTAAATATTGAATAAATAAAAGTAATTAAATACAAGGTCATTAGAGAATGAGTCCTTTATAAATTGCATTGTTGTTCTTTGGATAAAAACTGAGTATGGTTTACCTGACTCTTCAAGTTATTTTAGTACTACAGGGTATATGAACTGATTAATTCATACTTTCTTTCTTCATTGTCATAACCCAGGCAACACAGAATACAACAGGAGAACTATGAGAGTAGGGACTCTGCTCCTTGCATCTAGCTATACTTGGTCTCCATCTCTGTCTCTGTCTCTGTCTCTGTCTGTTTCTGTCTGTTTCTATCTCTCTGTCTCTCTGTCTCTCTCTCTCTCATAGCAGCATGATGGTAGATTGATGACTATACTAGGTTTGGAGTCAGAGATCCTGGCTCTATCACCAGCTGTTTGTGTGTTTGGGGCAAGTCAATGAACCTCTTTGGGCCTCAGTCTTCTGATCCTTCAAAACAGTTGGTTATACCTGATAACTTCTAAGTTCCCTTCTAATTGTAAAGCATAGCATGATCATGGAGGTAATAGATTTAGAACTAGAAAAGAGCTTAAAAGATATTAAGACCAAGTCACTCATCACAGAGAAGGAAACATGTATTTAATGTCTTTGGATCTCAATTTATTTGGTAAAATAAAGAATTTTTGCTACATTTTTTCTACAGTGGTATCGTGAGAGTAAAATGCAATAATGCATGTAAACTCACTTCCCACAAGAGCTACATAGATGTCAATCATAGTACTAAATCCTATACTCTCTGCCATCTTGGCTGTAACACTATTGTATAGCTATTAGTATTTTTATTGATGAGTTCACAGTCAGCTAGCATTTATTAAGTGACTAGTATATGTCAGGTACCGTGCTAAGCACTGGCAATATGAAGGATAGCAAAAACCAGTCCCTACTTTCAACAGACCACAGTGTAGTGGAGGGTTCTCAGTTGTAGATGAATGCTCCTGGAAGATATTCCAATCTGTCCTTGGTTCCAATTTAATTCAATGAGTATAATTTAACCACCTACTGTATACAGGGACAGTTTATTACAGGGCACTACTGACTATTTTCCTTAATTCCTGGTTTCACTAGATTTGCTTTCTGGCTTAAGTCTGGTCTAGTGCCATAACATACTGTATTTTTCTATGCACAGCTGTAAGCACTACAAACATAACAAAACTTCATGGAAACCCACTGTGCGATCAGTGATGGAGCTGAGTGGTGCTCCTAAAGGCAAAGACTGCCTTTATTCCCGGGACAGTTTACAGTTCATTAGCAAGCAGCAGTCAAAGCCATCTGACAGTTGGCCAGAACAGAGTGCTAAACTGGATTCTAATGAGCTTTGGAAAATTTCTTAGAGGGATACAAGTATCCCAGGAGTAGCCCCTGATTGCCCAGAGAAAAATTGCAAAGAGTTTGATAGATCTTTGCCTTTGGAGTGTCTCTGGGGTAATTCTGTAATGCAGCATTAGGAAGGCACAAACACATTTTCACAGGAAGAAACCGCTTCTGCCAAAAGCCAGTAGCAAACTTGATGAGTTCCACAGACTCTGTCTCTGATTCACAGTGGTGAATTCAACTGGCCCTGTGAATGCAGGACCAGGAATCTGAAGCCAGAGACACTTCCAGGGGATATGATGAGGGTCAACTAGTGCAATTGAATTCTATGATAATGTCGTAGAATCATAGGATTTAGGAGTGGGGGGATGTAATCTTAGAGGCTATCAATTACTAATTTTTTCAACAAAAAAAAACTAAAGTGCATACAAGACAAATAATTTCACCAATATAGCACAGGTGGACGATTATCAGTGTTGGAATTGATACATAAATCTTCAGCTTCCGTATCCAGAGTCCTTTCACCAGTTTTTGTAATGACATGGCTGACAATGCAAATTTTTATTACTATGCAGAGAAAATGTCTTTTTCTCTCTCCATTTTCAGGAAATCTGTTAGTCAATAAACATTTTTGAATACCTACTATGTGCCAGGCACTTCAAATATTATATCAGTTGATATTCAAAACACTCTAGTGAGGTAGAGGCTATTGTTATCTTCATTTTACAGATGAGGAAACTGAGGCAGTCAAATGTTAAGTAACTTTCTCAGGATCATACCACTATGAAGTGGCAGAGATTAGATCAATCAATCAATCAGCAAACCTTTACTAAGCACCTACTATATGCCAGGCCAACTGTGTTAAGCATTGGGGATATGAAAAAAAGGTAAAAGACAGACTTTATCTTCAAGGAGCTAATGTTCTAATGGAAGATATAGCATACAAACAAATATATATAATATATATGTATATGTATATGTATATGTATATGTATATGTATATGTATATGTATATGTATATGTATATGTATATGTATATGTGTATGTGTATGTATATGTATATGTATATGGAAGGTACTGGCCTTAAAAGAGAAGGGAAGGCTGCGTGAAGAAGACAGTATTTTAATCAGGACTTACAGGAAGAAAGAGAAGTCAGTATTTGGAACAGAGGAGGAAGAGCCTTTCAGTCATGGGGGAAAGCCAGATAAAATGCCCAGATGGGAGGGGTGAATTGTCCTGTTCCTGGAATAGGCAAGAGTTCAGTGTAACTCTTCTTGAATTCAGCTCTTCCCAGTCTGAGGCCTAGCACTTTACATAGTTTGCCTCAACTTTAATAAAGCATCTTTAATAGTATTTTTCTTTAAAATGCTATAATTTTTCCATATTTTAGAACCCACTAATAGACCATTTTTGATTTCACGTTTTCTGGTTCTTAAAAATTATCAAGATTTTTCATTGAAACAATTTTAATGTAAAATGTTAAGAACTTTTTTTTTTTCCCTCAGCACTAAAAATAGTTCATTTTCTGCATTTTTCTTTCCTGGAATCAGTTTATAACTTTGTGGCCAGAATTTTGGTTTGGTTTTCAACATAGTGGCCATTTCATTTGGCATTCCCATTCATAAATAAAAAGCAGCAGTATTTGCTATAATCTAGTTATAATCTTAATAAAAGCACCATCACTTTCAGATCACAATAAACCAAATTTTTATAGAAGAAAATTTAATGTAAATGTTAGTAAAAAATAAAACAACTTTTTTTGCATTCAACCAGTTGTTGATATATATGTATACATATATACATATATATCTCTATATATATATATTTACATACACCTTATTTTTTATTTCTTGCAATCAATTATGTCCTTTGAGGCCAGTATTTGTTGTTATTTTAAAATCTGGTTTATTTTTGTAATGTAACAATTATTTCTATCTTTGCTGTCCCATTCAAAAATAAAGGGGCAGTATTTGGTATAGGTAAGCCATAATCCAATTAAAAGTACAATCTTTTCTAGATCCCAACAGGTATGTGGTGAATATTTTTCATACTTAGTATCTCACCAAGAAGTTTAACATTTTGAATAGATTTTGGTATTCTCTTATAGGAATTCCATCCTTTTAGTCTTAAAGTTAAATGTTCAGGTCTGTGTTTGAATAAATTAAGATCACAAATAAGGTTATTTTGGTTCATTTGATTTAATTACACTTGTAAAATAGAGTGATTATTTCAAATTGGGGGTTACCATTTTGGTGGTCTCCCACTTTATGCTGAAGCTCACCATGAGCTTCAGTATTACAGTACTGACCATCAAGTTCATATTCAGTAAAATTCTAAGTTTCAGTAAAGGTTGTATAGGAGGGAAGGGAACAATCATCTATAAAGTGCCTACTAAGCTAAATGTTTGACAAATATTTCATTTGATCCTCATGAAAACAATGTATAGGACAACAAAGGGGCCTAGGCCTTATTCTGATCACCTATGTTTTTGTTTTTGTTTTTTAACCAAAAAAACAAAAAAAAGTGTTTACGTGCTTTATTAATTATAGCCGTGGTTCTCAAACTTTTCCAGTTTAAACCCTTCAGATAAAGAACCATTGTCAGATCACTTGTAATAAAATCCTCCAAAATTATCATTTCTATTTTTTTAATGAACAACATAAGGTTAACTTGAAAAAAAAAAACAAACAACTTGGGATATTTCAGAGTTGTTTGTAGCAGAATTTGAAAGAACATTGAACTAAATCAGAACATTGTCTCTAAGATCTAAAATTTAGCTCACTCTATACATAACAAAAATTACTCAGCTGTCACCTTGTCATACCACTACCAACAAAAAACAAAATACTTAAGAAAACAGCATAAGAAAAAGTAATAATATTTGACAAAAGATGACCAGAACAAAACAGACAAAATCTACCACATAATGAATCAAAATAATCCTAGAATTTCAGAGTTGTAAGGGTCCTCAGTAGGGATTTAGTACAACCCATATGAGAAGAGTCTGTACTACCACCACCATACTTTTCAAGTTGACATCTAGCCTCTGCTTGAAACCTCTGTTAAGGCTATTCTGCCACTTCCTTAGGTATTTCATTGCATCTATGGGATTTAGACTTGATTTCGGAGAAAAATAAACAAAACAAAACAACAACCTATCCTAACAATGAGTTATCCAAAAGTAGTAGCCTTGGGAGGTGGAGGGTTGCCCCTCATTGGAGATCATCAAAGAAAGCCTGATTGACAAATTAAAGGGGTTAACACAGTAGAGATTCTTTGACCTGCCTTGCCTTGCCCTTTCTTTCTCCCTTCTTTTCCTCCTTCCTTCCTTCCTTCCTTTCTCTCTTTCTTCCTCTCTTTCTTTTTTTTTCTTTTTTCTTTTTAACATGGCATAGGAGATAGAGTTTGTACATCAGAGTCAAGGTGATTCCAAGCCTGCCTCTGACACATAATGGCAAGACATTTAATTTCTCAGTGCCTCAGGTAATTCTCTAAGACTGTAAACTATAGAGCAGGTGTTGATTTGCATTAGTTGAGGGATTTTCTTCATCAGGTGTCTCTTACATCAATGAAATCATAGGTGTATTCCCAAAATATGGGTTAGACTAGATGGTTACTAAGATTTCCTCCATCACTAAAGTTCTCTGATTCTGTGATTCTTGGTACACTGACTCTTGTGATGCCCCCAGAGTATGTGTGAAAATGTCCTAGATGCTGGAGGTTTCTCTACTTCAAGGTTGGAATAGTTAGGTGGCACAGCAGATAGTGGGGCCTGGAGTCAAGAAAACCTGAGTCCAAATCTGGCCTCAGATGCTTATCAATTGTATGACCCTGGGCAAGTCACTTAACTTCTTTCTGACTCAGTTCCCTCATTTGTAAAATTGGGATAATAATAGCACCTACCTTCCAGGGTTGTTGTGAGGATCAAGTGTGATAATAATTGTAAAGAGCTTAGCACAGTACCTGGCACATAGTAGGTGCTTTATAAATGAGTATTGTCATCATCATTATTGTTGTTTCAATTTCTCTATCAGAGCTACACACCCACATATACATACATATATATCTTTGCTTAAAAAGGTTCTTATAATCGCCATTATCATCATTAGTATTATTTTTTAAAAAATCTTTTTGGTTGTTGCTTGGCTTTTCATTTACTTATTTGTTTGTTTGTTTGATTTTAGACTAGATGGCCCTATCTCTCCCAGGCTATAAGTGTAGTGACTGCTCACAGATTTCAACCTAAGGGATTGACACAGAATTTTTAACCTGCTCCTTTTTTTCTGACCTGGGCCAGTTTGCCCCTTGTTAGGAGGCTTCATAACCCTCCACTTACAGGTGCTCACTTTATTGGTTCTAGATCTAGTATAGACACCTGATTGGTTTTAACCCTAATTCATCTCAGAACTCCTAAACTTAAATGACCCGTTAGCCTTAACCTTCTCTGGCAGCAGAGATCACAGTGAGCAACACCATGCCCAGCTAGGCCTTGGATGTCTAAAGCTCCATCTCTTTGGTGAACTCCCATGGTTGGAAGAGGTTCTGCTTTTGGAGAAGTAGCACCAAAAGAACTCAACATTTAACTACCTGAGATCAGTGGGACTCGTGCTTGAAAGTTTAGGTCAGGTGTCTGCATTGGGTCTACAACTTGTATTCTACTTGAATATTGTGGGGAAATAATAGAAAGATTAGTTTCCCTTTTCACCAGTAGATTTTCTTTATTCAGTCCAAGTGCTCTGATATCCCCTCATTCTTATTTCTAGGGACCTAATGTCTTATGACCATCACATGTTTTAAATCTTACAAAAATAAACAGGTTATATACATAAGCACAAACAATATTTTTGGCACAAGATAATGTGCTATGGTAGAAAGAACAATGGTCCTAAGGTCAAGAGATACATGTGTACATTCAGACTGTGATGATAGCTGGGTGACTTAAGAAATTTACTTTGCTGCTCTATGCCTCAGTTTTCCAATATGTAAAGTTGGAAATATCCATCCACACAGGGTTCTGTGTAAAGGGATTTGTCTCTTTAGTCTTATAAAAAAGGAAACTATTGTTATATCCCCATGTAATTAAAAAGATAGCTTACATCTGATTCCTGCAGTCTCAAACTAAACCCATATATCACCATTTTAAAGCTAATGTGTTTTTTTTTCCCATCAGTGTAACTAATATACATTTTATGCAGCTGAAAACCCAGGTCATACATATTTATATGTGAATACATACTTTTCAACCTCTTTTTTAAAATTGTCTGTTTTCCCCTTTGCTCTTTTTATGCTTCAAAACAAAGAGGGAGAAACATTGAAAATATGCTGGCAAGAGCCAGTTGTTGAAATAAAAATATGTTGACAAGAGCCATTTGCTGAAGTATTTGGGAGCAATCATGTGTGTCCTTTCCCATCTTAATATAGATGTTTAATGGCAGAGATGTAGTATGCATGGCAAGGATACATCTACTATGGAATGTGTTTGCAAAGAGGTACCTAAGGTAATTTCCCTCTGACATTTCTAATCCATGATACACATGTATTCTCAGATTAGGTAATATAATTGAAATTCTCAGTTTTCTCTTTGGTAAAAGCATAGTACTTTAGTCACTAGAAAGGACAGTCATTGACAAATTTCTAAAAACTCATTCAGCTCAGCTTCATAATGAGGTGCTGTTTATTTTTTCCCCAGTGTCTACCGTGTCTTCAACCTATAGTTCTGGAAGACAAATCATTAATTTGTCAGACTTCAGTTTTACAAAATACCCATAGTACCATTGGATCTAGTATTTTGAAAAGAACGACAGAGAAAATGAAATCCATTGTACAGATCAATTTTCACAGATCTCATTTTACCAATGAGAAAAAAAGGAAGTCTTCTTCATGCCAATCCTCTACTTAAAGAGCTATAACAATTCCCTATTGCCTGGAGGATAGCATATAAAGTCCTCTGTTGGACATTTAAAGCCTTCAATAATCTGGTTCCAGCCCATCCTTCCAGATTAACTTAACATTTCATCACCACTACATATTCTATAGTAGTCTAAATGGTCTATTTGGTCTTTTCTTTATATGACATTGTATCTCCCACCCACCTGCCTTTACACAGTCTTTTATGTTCCCTGTTCCTGGATTGTTATATCTTCTCACATCTATTTCTTGGACTCTCTAATTCTTCTCAGTGTTCAGTAAAAGTAGCCCTTTCTACCCAAGGTCTTGTGTAATCCTTCCTAGTTGTCAATCCTTCCTACCCTCACCCTTGAATGTTTTTAAAAATTTTCTTAGTCTAAAATTGTTTTCCTCTAATAGAATATAAGTTCCATGAGGGCAGAGATGCTATCTTCTTTTGATTTTCTATCCCTGGTGCTCACTTAATAAATATTTGCTGAATTCAATTGGATTAAAATCACTGTCTTCCCAGTACTCTAATTTCAAACCAACCTGAACTAATTGCCATCATTTGTTTGTGTCTTGCTTTCTCTAATCTTGATGCCTTTGTTCCTGATGTCCCTGGATTGGAACAGACTCCCTCCCCTATCTCTCAATCCATCAATTTCCATTAAAGCATCTCCCTCCCTTTGAGGGCTAATTCAGTAGCCATGTCATCCACGAAACTTTCCCTGATCTCTGGATGAAAGTGACCTCCCTCTCCACCTGTTTCATGCCTTTTCCTGAGCTTCTGCTTGGCCCTTATTACATTTACCTTGCAGCATACTTATTTAAGTATGAGTTGCTTCCCTCCCATAAGCTTTTTGAGGCCAAGATGCTTGTCATTTTTCATTTTTTTACACCTAGCACCTACCGGAGTGCTTCATACATACTAGATAACTAACAAATGTTGGTTGAATTTAATTTGAAAGGCAAGGTGCATGGGAAAATACAGAAATGATTTCCACGGTATTACTCCCATCTATCATCTCTGACTTTTGCTATGCTTTGGCTCCCTAGTGATACAGTACAATAATACTCATTTTTGATTCTCTGAACTTCACCATTGCATTGGCTGCCCCCCATTTCTGTAACCCTCTCCTTTAAATTCAAGTTTTATAATTCTGGATTCCCTTAGGACTCAACTCAGATGTCACCTCCTGAAAGAAGTCTTTTGCAATCCCCAAAGTGAAAGTACCTTTCCCTCTAAGGGTACCTTCCATTTACTCTGTATTTATCTTGCATGTGCTGGTTTTTGTTTATATTGTTTTACCCACTAGAAGGTAATTCCTTTGAGGGCAGGAACTATTTTAGCTGTTCCTTTTATCTCCAGCACTTACTATACTTCTTAGAACATAAGATGTGCTTCATAAATGCTTGTTGGATCCTTGGTTGCTTAGTAAGATGAAAGGGCTGGGAGGTATCATCTCTAAAACACACATAGAGGTTTCTAGTTCTATGATTCTCCACATGCTCAATGACAAGTCATTCAGGGAAATGGAGGATGAAGACATTTACCTATTACTAATAGAAACTGAAAGGGACTTTTAAAAAGAAAAATTCTAATCTATTTTCTAATTGCTATTGTTAGTAAACCTAAAAAAAATTAAATCAGACCAAGATTTACTAATATTAAAATAAATATTACTAAGTATTTATTCATAAATTCCATTTAATTTTTTCTCCAATATTTGAAGTATTCTACTTCTCTTTCCTTTGACAGTTCTTTTTTTTAAATAATATAGTACTAGGTCTGGATTCAGAAAGGTCTGAGTTCAAATCCAGCCTTAGATGCTTAGTCTGTGTGACCCTGAAAAAGTCACTTAACCTCTCTGCTTCAGTTTCCTCATTTGAAAAATGGAGATAACAATAACACTTACTTCCTAGGATCATTGTGAGGTTTTAAGGAGATAATATTTATAAATCTCTTTGGAAATTTCAAAGAATTATATAAATGTTAGTTATTATTATTATTCTCATCATCACATACATTTTATGTGCAGAAGAGATTTAGGTTTCCTGCAAGTCAAGAACATACCAAGTCAAAAGTGTACTTAAATGTGGAATATTTGGCTAGATGAAAATTATAAGAAAAAAGTTTTCATGAGTGTTATAATGGTTACAATGATAATGATAGTGGTGTCATTGAGGCAAAATCATGCAATGGAAAAAGCTCTGAAATTGTAATCAGATAACTCAGATTCAAAAACCCATCTCTTTCACTTATTAGCTATATGACTTTGGGCAAATCACTGTCTGGGGCCCAGATTCCTTACCTATAAAAAGGAAAGGTTCAATTAGATTGACAGTTTTTAGATTTCATGAGGTCTGGGAACTTTCATGGAAAAAAATATATATACATACATATATATATACACATACATACATATATGTATGTATGTATATATGTATATGTACATGTATGTATCTCCTTATTTTCAATAACCTCCACTGAAAATATAGTATTTCATTCATATATGAAGTTTAAAAAATATATACTGATGAGGGTCTATACAGTTCACCAGACTGGCAAAGGCATTCATGACACAAAAAAGGTTAAGGAGCCTTGGACCATATCAACACTAAGGTTTCCTACAGTTCTAAATCTATGATCCTGTGATTTTTATAATCAATTTTAAAAAGTGTTTTGATGTGCCAGGCACTTGGGTGAGGTTCTGGGAAATGCAAAGTAAAGAAAAGAGGTCCTGCCTTCAAGAAGCTTACATTCTACTGAGGTTGACAAAAGTTTAAATATTATTACCTTCATTATTTATAGGTGAAGAAACTGAGTCTCAGAATGATTAATTGACTTGCCTATACCTCAACTGGAGACTAAAACCTGTCTCAGACTTCTGCTAGCTGTGTGGCCTTGAGAAAGTTATTTAACTTCCATCAGCCTCAGTTTTCTCATTTATAAAATGAGAATAATAATAATAGCACCTGCCTCATAAGGTTGTTGTGAAGATCAAATGAAATAATATGTCTATTTTCTATGCACTTTGCAAACTGTAAAGCATTATATACATGTTTACTATTGTCATCATCATTACAGTAGTAGTATTATAAATATTTATGGTAGCAGTAGTAGAAGTAGTAGTAATGGTAGCTGTAGTAATAGTAACAGTAGTGGTGATGGTAGTAGTAGAAGTAATATTAGTAGCAGCAGCAGCAGCAGCTGTAGTAGTGGTAGTAGAAGTAGTAATATTTATTGTTGTTGTCGTCCACAGTCATATAACTAGTATCATACTTGGAAAATAATAGAAGCACTCAAATCCCTGAGTGTGAAAAATAGATGCAGTGCTGAACTTGGAGTCAGAAAGAGCTAGGACTGCATCTCAGCTATGTAGCCCTGAACAAGACATTGGACCTGTCTGAGTCAGTTATCACTTCCAAATGAAGATCATGATGCTTGTAGTGCTCTTCTCACAGGGTTCTTAGGTGAGAGTCAGATGACTTAATATGTGTAAAGTACTTGCAAAGCTAAAAGCTCTCTATGATGCGAACTATAATTATAAAAACCAAATATCATGACAAAATCAAATGTTTAGATATAATAATAATAGCTATAATTTATACAGTACTTTAAAGTTTACAAAGTTCTTTACATATATGATTTTATTGGATCTGCACAAGAACCTCGGGAGATAGGTATTATTATTCCCATTTTACATAAGAGAAAATTGAGGCTTAGAGAGCTCTGTTAAGTTACTTCTTCAGGGTTCACGCAGCTAGTAAGTGTCTATCCAGAATTTGAACTCAGATCCTCAAGTCTACCTGATTCCAGGTCCAGCACTCTATCTCTGTGCTTTCTAGTTGGTGGACACATATATTTAATAACATTTGGAATAAGAAGTATTAAGCACACTTGCTTTGCTGAGATCATCATGCAAATAAATGTGACCCTTCCAAAAATAATGGGATACAACAAACTTGGTATTTTTAAAAAAATATTTAGGAGCATTCTTCATGCAGAACAATAGGCAAATGTATTTTCCAGAAGCAGAAAGATTAGGTCATTATAAGAGCCTCAAATTCTTGAAACACCCCCAATCTGCTATGAAGGTCAGTAAGATGGCATTTTTAAAGACCTTAGGAGAATGAATAACCATGGCATTTTTCTCCATGGATATATGAACACATGCGTATGTGCATGTGATCGATTTCAGACATTTGGATCCATTTTTATCTGGCTATTTGCAGTATGCCTCTAACTTTACACATCACAAGGTTCCATTTTGGCATCAGCTCCACATACACATTTCCGAGAGTTCCACACCGCCTCTGAATCTTTCCTCAAAATGTTCTGACAGCAGTTTAAATGGTAAAGGGCCTGGGGATGTTTAAGGGATTGTTTTCATGGCCTATTGAAGGATAACAGCTTGCAGAGACAAGGGGGAGGTGTGTGTATGCCTGTATGTGTATTTGTGTGTCTCTGTGTGTGATTTGTAAGTTGTCGGGGTAACTCGTGTTTATTGTCGTTGCTTCTACCACACAGAATGAGAGGTGTTGTATGGTGCAAGGAAAGTTCTCCCCAAATGACCCCAACAGACTGTGAGAATCTTGTGTTTGGTAACAGAAGACTTTCTTTTTTTCTTTTCCTGTTGCAAGAGATCCGGAAGCTTTTCACTTGGTATAAAAGACATCATTACTGATTCTTGAAATGTCTTCCCAGAAAATAATAAGAATCTTCTTTAATAATAACAATCTGGGTTAAAAAGTGCAGGCACTGTGACATATGGGATAGAACATTGGTGTCAGGTTAAAAGAAATGAGTTCAAGTCCTTCCTTTAGCATATGCTGTCTGTGTGACCCTCAGAAAGTCACTTAACCTTTGAGTGTCCCAGGCAACTCTCTAGGGCTACAAATTCCAATTTGCATCAGTGTCCCCACTGGGAGTTAGTCAATCAACAAGATCTAATTTGATATAGATCTAGTATAATAATAATAATAATAATAATAAGTAATAATGATAATACAAATTCATATCTTCATTGTGATTTGTGGCTTACAAAAACACTTTTCCTACAACTACCCTATGAAATAGGTTTTCCAAGCATTATTATCACTATTTTCCAGATGAGAAAATTGAGGATCAGAAATGTTGAATATTCCAAATTGTGAAAAAAATAGGATGAGAGGGAGAGAGAGGGAGAGAAAGTGAGAGAGAGAGAGATAGGTCATCTAAATGTGACCTTCAGGGAGGCATGGAATTGCTATGGAATCTTGCCTACTCTTCTCCAAGGGAAATTTTGATTCTTGTCTAGAGGGAAACAGGAGATTGTCATCATGACGCTAGCATGCTTTCCTTTCCTCAGAGAAAGGATACCAGACTAGAATTACATCTACCTATCACCCCACAAATATTGCTAGTCTAGGGAAATGATTTAAAGGTTTACACCACATTCTTGGAAGTTGTCACTTAAGCTAAAGTGTTAAGCTAAAGCTTGACTACCTTCCCAGTTACACAAAGATTATTACAGAGTTAACAGTGAATAATCCTATTTATCCAAGATATCAAAGATATACATACTATATACTAGACAACACATAGAGTGAACAAGATGCCCCAAGTGAAGACCTAGTTATATCAACAATTGAGGGAGAGAGAGAGAGAGAGAGAGAGACAGAAACAGAAAAAAAGAGACAAGAGATAGAGACAGTGACAGTGACAGAGAGACAGAGACAGACAGAGAGAAAGAGAGAAAAGAGGAGAGACAGAGACAGAGAAAGACACAGAGAAAAAGATACCATAGAAAGGCAAAAAGTATAGTTTGACAAACTGCGAATAGGAACATATTCGAGGAACAGGTTCCTATAAATGTCAGTTTCTTCCCAAAGTCAAATATTCTCTCCAGGGGATTTTCTCTGAATAGAACCTGCGAAAGCATGTGTCCCTTCTTGAAACCAGAAGCCAGAAGGAGATCTCTTCTCTTTAAAACTCTTGTTAACTCTGCCCCTTACAAAGCAACAGAGCTTGCAGTGATCATTCTCTCTATCAATGAGTAAAGTATTATGAAAATGCAACAGGAATAAATTCTAGCTTACAAGTATCTTCTTTAAAAAATATATTGAAGGGGGAAGCTAGGTGGCATAGGGGATAGAGCATCAGCCCTGGAGTCAGGAAGACCTGAGTTCAAATCCAGCCTCAGACATGTAACACTCACTAGCTATGTGACTCTGGGCAAGTCACTTAATCCCAATTGCCTCACATAAAAAAAAATAATAATATTTATCTATTTAAGATGTACTTCAAAGCCAAAATCAATTCTCCCCAAACTGCTGTAGTTCCACTGATCTCTCCTTACTCTGAAGTCAGAGCAATTATTATCTGTCCAAATTTCAAGAACTATTCCACTTACATAGACATTTCATTCTTCCTCTGTTCATTCCTTGGAATTTTCAATTACTTTATAAGCTTAAGGAAATCAGGAGCCATTTCTCATAACTTCTTTGATTCCCCCATAGTTTATTTAATATAATGGTTTTTGTAAAGCATAGATCTGACCACTTCACATCCCTATCCAATGAGTTCCAGTGGCTTCTTATTACCTCCAAGATCAAATATAAACTCCTCTACTTAACATTTAATGTTGTTCACAATTTGATCCTTTCCTACTTTCCAGTCTTCTTATATTTTATTACTCTCCTCCACTCATTCATCTAGAATCAAACACAGGTCCTCTCATGTGAAATCCAGTAAAACTTCCATAATACTATGGTTTCCTTTCACATTGTACACCTGAAAGTCAAAAAAGATTTGATAGTCTCACATGATACCTTTGTTGACAAGACAGAGGCATTTGGATTAGATAGTAGCAAAGTTAAGTGAATCTGGAATTGGTTGGTTGTCTCTAAATGCTAGACAATAGTGTATTCATTTTAAGTTCTTTCTCCTGGCCACTTAAAGAATTTGTTTGTAATTGGAATGGTTATATTGAACTGTTATGGACCTTGGAGTTTATGGAATGGAACATTTTTTTCTAGAGGCAATCTATGGATTCTTTTTATTGGTATTTTGTTTTCTGTGTTCAGAAATTCTGAGCATTTTCCCTGTATCGTTTCTTGGATTATCACATCCAGACTTTTTGACTTGTCGTCCTTTTGCAAGGTCTATTATTCTTATGTTGGCCCTATGTACCCTATCTTTGAGATCAAAATGTTTTACTTGTGGGTAGGTCATGTTTTCATTTAATGTTATTTTTGTCTGATCTTCTTCATGGTTGTCCTTCAGTTCTGTGTATTTGAATTCCAAATTAAGTTATTCTCTCTTTGGTGATACTTGCAATCATGAATTCAAGTTTTTCTAGTATGCTATGAAGACGATAATTTTTGCCATCACAATTCTTATTTTTGTTTTAAACCATTCAAGAACATCCTGCTGTAGTTACATGCCCTCTTGGAAATCATCAGGTTCCTCTGCCTCATCAGATACTGATTCATTTTCCTTTGTGTTACAATATCAATTCCTAGTCTTTTGGCTGACCTGGAGCCCATATTTCATTGTATTATTAATATCTTCCCTATTGATTTATCTGCTTACTCTCAATGCCTTTAAGGGAGTTTTCTTCCTCCTTACATCTTTGGTAATTTCTGTCTTTTTCTTTCTATTGCTCTATTGCTCACCTTCTTACTCCTTTCCTTTTGATGGAGGTTTCCTTGGGGAACAGGATCTCAAAACCATCTCAGCCTTATCTCACATTGGACAATTCAAAGTTCAGCAGCCTAGATTTCTACCTCAAATGTCTTCTGGGAGAATGGAACTGGCTCCAACTGGGTGATAGGCTCATTCCCTCAAGCTTAGTGGAGTTTCACATGTATATATATATATATATATATATATATATCATCTTGCCCCAGCTCTCTCAGTTCCTCAATTCTCTATCTGAGCTATATTGCAGCATTAAGTGCTGCCAAACTATTGTCCCAATAAGAGCAAACTTTTTTTCATTTTGGCTTTCCATGGTTCTGTTGGGAGAAGGGGTTGACGGTTGTAGGGTAGTGCTGAATTCTATTCCATTCATGGACTTCTGCAATCTTGCTAGTACACAGTGGCCCACTGTGAAAGGGGGAGTTGCTGAGTGAGGAAGTTAGGGAGTAGGGATTAGCTTTTTCTGCTATTGGTTCATTGGATTGCTACCTTTTAGGCTACATGGAATCCAAGAGCATGGAGGTAGGTGAAATTGTTTTTATCTCTTGCACATAATTTTTATTTAGAAAAAAATTTGAGAGGTCTTGAGGAACAAAGAAAATACCTAGGCTCTTGCTTACACAACCCAAAATTATTCTCTGTTTGACTTTTAAAATTCTTCACAACTTGGCCCCAACCTATTTCTGATTTTATTATTACCCCTCCATAGTCCAGGCCAACAGACTTTCTTGCTGTTCCTCATATATGATACTGCATTCCAAATCTCCAAGCCTTTCCTCTGACTATCCTTCATGCCTCGAATACACTTCTGTATTCTCTGCCGATGTAAATTCCTTACATGAGTTGATGCAAAGTGAAATGTACTGCGTACAAAGTAACAGCAAAATTATAGGATGATCAGCTACAAATGACTTAGCTGTTCTCAGCAATACAACAATCCAAGACAACTTTGAAGGATTTATGGTGAAAAATTCTATCCATCCCCAGAGAAAGAACTGGTGGTGTCTGAATACAGATTGCAGCATACTTTTTTTTACTTTATTTTTCTTGGAGTTTTGTTTTGTCTATGTTTTCTTTCACAACATGAGTATTATGGAAATGTTTTGCATGACTACACATGTATAACCTATATCGAATTGCTTGCCTTCTCAAGGGAGGGGGGAGGGAGAGAATTTAGAACTCAAAGTCTTAAAATGTTAAAAAAACACAAAACAGTTATTACATATAATTGGGGGAAAATAAAATACTAAATATTATTAATAAAAATAATAAAAACAAACAAAAAAGCAACAAAATTATCACTAGTAGCAGATGACATGATATTTTACTTAGAGAACCCTGGAGCTACAATTAAAAATTAATAGAAAAAATAATAAGTAATTAGTATATAAAAGAGTCTAACAATTTCTAAAAATTAATTTATTTATACTAACAAAAAACTGACTGTATGATATAGAAAAAATGTATAATCCATTCAAAAAAAACCACAGAATGTCAAGAACATTTGATAGTCAAGAACATTCTAATACATACTTAAGACGTAAGAATACAACTGCAAAGTATTTCTTTTATAAATAAACAAAGAATTAAATAATTCTAGAGATGTTAACTGTTCATGCTTGGTCTCTGTCTATATAATAAAAATGACAAAACTAAATTAATTTATAAGCTTTGTATCATACTAACCAAACTAATTGTGGTGTTACTTTAGAGAATTACATAAAATTCTGGAGAAACATAAGCATAAGAATCTAAAGGAAAATCTTTTAAAAATAATGAGAATAAAGGAATACACTAGGTATCAAACATATTTGTCATCAGATAAACAATAAGAAAGTTCAGCAATGGTCAAATGATCAGGCAAATAAGATCCAGAAAAAATTGAGCATGATATCATTTTTAACAAAGCGAGGATACCAGTTTTGGTACAAGGGTTTTCTATTCAACAAAATGCTGGAAAAATTGGAATTCATCTTAGCTTGATTTAGTTTTAGAATAATATCTTATGCTATATATCACAATAATCTCCAAATGAATATATTACCTAAATAGTAAAGGTCATAGCAAATAGGGAAAAGACAAACAGAAGCAAATTCAGAGACAGAGAGACACAGAAGATGAGATTTTTTTTCATAATTATGGATGGGGAAAAATTCTTAACTAAAAAAAGGAAAGGGTGATCATAGAAGACAAAATAAAACATTTTATTACAGAAAATTAAATAGTGATTTTGAAAATGTGTGAAAATTTTGTGTATATGAATGCAATGGAATTTATTGTGTAGTAAAAATGATGAATATGAAGAATTAAGAGAATACATTTGAAGAGCTACAAGAAATGATGCAGAGTACAAAAAACAGACTGAAAAGAACTATATTAAACACAATGAATACAAAAAAGTAGAGGAAAATAAATCACTAAAAAGAAGTCATACTCTGGGTAAGCCAAAAAAATGCCCTATAATCTTAGAAAACACATAATAAAATGTACTTTTTTTCCTTCGGAGACATGTGGAATTCCTAAAATGGAATGTACATATTGTCACCTAGGGTTACTCTATCAACTGTTTTTTTCCTCAATTTTTTTTCTTTGTTAAAAGAAGGAATTCAAACAGGAAAAATAGACATATTTTGTGATTTTTTTGTTTTATTTCCATTAATAAAATATTGTTTGATTTTTTTAAGTAGGTATTTTCCAAACAGGTGAAAAGGAAGAAGAGGGACAGTCTAGAAAAGGGGTCCAGCTTGAAGAAATGCATAGAAGCTAGCCTTTTTTCAAAATAACAAATTTTCATTTCCTTCATCCTTCCAATGTTGCAGAGGCCTTCCACTATTGTTATATAAACATGTGAAATCTATGGTGGAAACATGGTCAGAATGGCATTATAAACAATGTCACTGAATTGAGGCATGGA
>NW_020954619.1:44343368-44352571 GCF_900497805.2 Vombatus ursinus | reverse complement strand
ATGGTCAGAATGGCATTATAAACAATGTCACTGAATTGAGGCATGGACCTTAAATACCCCCTAGACCATGTGCTCTTAAGTGTGTGTGTGTGTGTGTGTGTGTGTGTTTGTGATGAAATGAGACTCTTTCGCATCCTTGAGAAGCCTATGGAACCGTTTCAGAATAATGTTTTTAAGTTTACGACATAAAACACATAGGATTATAAAGGATATCAATTATGTTGAAATACACATCATTTTTTTTTTAACTCATAGACTCAGGCCCAATGTTTTTATTTCATAGATGATGGTGGTGGTGGTGGTAGTGGTGGTGGTGAAGCCAAAAGAAATTAAATTATTTTCCTAATGTAACACATTTAAGTAAGTTGAAATTCAAGAATTCAAACATATTTCTTCTGACACCAAACTCATACAGTAATCTTTCACTACAAAACAAGGCAAGGCAGAATCAAGGCCAATGGTAGTGCTAGGCCATTAACCAGAAGGCATGAAGCAGTTATACTATTTTGGGAAAAACAAAGCCAGTCAGGTGGAGTCGTGGAGGTAATGGTGAGGAACAATAGCTTACACTTGGAATTTCTCAGGAGTTGCTTACTTGAGGTTGCAGGTCTCATGGCAACTTTTATTTGTGCCTGTCGATGACCTTCAGGACCAAAACATGTTAGTATATAACTATGCTACCAAAGATATATTTATTAAACGTGGAATGTACCACCTATTCATCTAAACTTGTAATAACTGTTCTTTTCATTCAGGGACTAGCACAGATGCCAATGCTTTACTCAATAAGTCAATAAACTTTTATTAATCACCTACTAAGGGGCAGAACATTTATAATGGTGTTCTGAGATCAGTTTTACCTAAAACTAATTATCTAAGTGATGCGGATAAACATTTATAAAAATATAAATTACTAAGATTAACAGAAGAGGAAATAATATTTAAATAACTCAGAAAAAAGAAAATAAACAAACAATAAATGAGCTCCCTAAGAAAAAATCCCCAGAATCAGATGTATTTACAAGTGAATTCTACCAAACATTTAAAGAACAATTAATTCCAATGCTATAAAAACTGTTTAAAAATAGGTAAAGGAGTCCTACCAAATTCCTCCTATGACACAAATGTGGTTTTGATATCTAAACCACAGTGAGCAAAAATGATAAAGAAAGATACAGACCAATTTCCCTAATGAATATTGAGGCAATAATGAGATTATAGCATTATATCACAAAGATTGTAAATTATGACCAGGTGGGATTTATACCAGGAAAGGAGGAGTGGTTCAATATTTGGAAAACTATAAGCATAATTGACCATATCAATTAAAAAATCATATGATTCTATAAATAGATGCAGAAAATACAAATACAGGAAAAATACAAAATGCAATACCATTCTTATTAAAAACACTTGAAATCAGAAGTATCTGTCTCAAACAAAGAGCAAGCATTATCAGTAACAGGAATAAACTACAAGCTCTCCCAATAGAATTAGAGATGAAGCAAAGATGTACATTATCAGCATTATTATTCAATATTTTTACTAGAAATACTAGCTATAGCAAAAAAAAAAAAGAAATTGAAGGAATAAAAAGTCAATGAGTAAATAAAACTATTACTCTTTGTAGATGATATGATGGTGTACTTAGAAAACTCTAGAGAATCAACTAAAAACTAGTTAAAACAATTAACAACTTTATCAAAGACACAGGATATTAAGTAAACCCATATTAATCATCAGCATTTCTATATATTACCAACAGAATCCAACAGGAAGGACTAGAGAGAGAAATTACATATAAAATAACTACAGGCAATTTAAAATATTTGAGAGTTTACCTGGCAAGAAAAGCACAGGAACTATATGAACACAATTACAAAATACTTTTCACAGAAATATACATCTAAACAATCAGAGAAATATTAATTATTCATGGGTATACTGAGCCAATATGATAAAAACGACCATTCTACCTAAATTAATTTACTAATTCAGTGACATATCAATTAAATTACCAAAGAATTATTTTTTTGGTGAGGCAATTGGGGTCAAGTGACTTGCCCAGGGTCACACAGCTAGTGAGTGTTATGTGTCTGAGGTCAAATTTGAACTCAGGTCCTCCTGACTACAGGGCCAGTGCTCTATCCACTGCGCCATCTAGCTGCCCCCAAAGAATGATTTTGTAGCTCTTGGAATTATGACCCAGAAACGTTATTATATTTATTGTTATTTTATAACAACAAAATTCATTTGGAATAAAAGGGGGTTGCCTTTCCATCTCCGGGAGCCGCCGCGAGAGCAGCCCCCCGCCGCCATGTCCGCCCACCAGCGGTGGACGGTCCTTCGGAACTGCCCCAGCTTCCGGATCAAGCGCAACAAGCAGACGTACAGCACCGAGCCCAACAACCTCAAGGCCCTAAACTCGTTCCGCTACAACGAGCTGATCCACCGCAAGACGGTGGGCATCGAGCCGGCCGCCGACGACAAGGGCATCGTGGTGGTGCTGAAGCGCCGGGCAGGTGAGAGGAAGCCTGCCACTTCCTATGTGAGGACCACAATCAACAAAAACGCTCGGGCCACCCTCGATAGCGTCCGACACATTATCAGCGAGAATAAGTACGGGAAAGATCTCCGCCTGGCCGCTCTGCGCCGGGCCAGCGCCATCCTGCGGAGCCAGAAGCCAGTGGTGGTGAAGAAGAAGCGAACTCGCCCCACCAAGAGCGCCTGAGGTGCCAGGCCTGCCTTTGGCTAATAAAGTCAGACTGCCCAACCTGTCAAAAATGAAAAAAATAAAAATAAAAAGGGGTCAAGAATATCAATGGAATCAATTAAAAAATATAAAGGAAGATAGCCTAGCAGTACCAGATTCCAAGCTATATTATAGTGACATTCATCAAAACAATCTTCTACTGGCTAAGAAATAGAGTGGTGAATTGGTGTAATAGATTAGCTACACAATAAACAGTAGTAAATTACCATAGTAATCTAGGATTGATAAAAACAAGTATCTAAGCTTTGGGGGCAAGACCACTATTTGACAAGAAAGATTGGGAAAACTGGAAAAAGTTTGGCAGAAACTAAGCATAGACCAACCTCTCTCACTGTATACCTACATGAGATCAAAATGGGAACATGATTTAGACATGAAGGGTGATATCATAAGCAAATTAGAGGAGCATGGGAAAATTTACCAGTTACATATAAGGAAAGAGCTTGTGACAAAACAAGAAAAAGAAAGGATCATGGGAAACAAAATGGATAATTTTGACTATATGAAATTAAAAAGGTTTTGCACAAACAAAACCAATTTAGCCAAAATCAGAAGGAAAACGAGACTAGAGGGGGATGGGATTACCAGTTTTTCTGATAAAGGTCTTGTTTCTTAAATATGTAGGAACTGAGACAAATTTATAAGAATAGAAACAATTGATGCATGGTCAAGGGACATGAACAAGTAGGTTTCAGAAGAAGAAATCAAAACTATCAATGAAAAATGAAAAATGCTCCAAAACATTATTGATTACAGTAATACAAATTAAAACAACTCTGAAGTTTTGCCTCACACCTATCAGATTGACTAAAATGAGAGAAAGGAAAATAACAAATACTGGAAGAATTATGGAAAAATAGATACACTAATGTACTGTTGGTAGAGTTGTGAAATGGTCCAACCATTCTGGAGAATAATTTGGAATTATGCCCAAAGGACTATAAAACCATGCATACTCTTTGATTCAGAAATACCACTACCAGATCTGTATCCTGAAGTAATCAAAGAAGGAAATAAAAGAGCTATGTGTACAAAAATATTTATAGCAGCTCTTTTTTTGTGGTGTCAAAGATTTGAAAATTGATGGAATGTCCATCAATTGGTGAGTGGGTGAAAAAAAATTGGGATATATGATTATGATGGAATACTATTCCATTATAAAAAAAATTAAAAGGGAGATTGATTCAGAAAAAAAAACAGCCTAGGAAAACTTATATCTACTGATGCAAAGTGAAGTGAGCAGAACCAGGAGAACATTGTATGCAGTAATAGCAATATTGTAAGAATAATCAACTGTGAAAAACTTGCCACTGTAATCAATACAGTAATCCAAAACAATTCCAAAGGACTCATGAAGAAAAATGCTACCTACATTCAGAGAGAGAACAGAAGAACTCTGAGAATAGATTGTCATACATTTTTTCACTTTGTTTTTCTTGCTTTTTTTTTTTTGCAATGTTGCTAATAAGGAAATGTTTTGCATGACTTCATGTGTATGATCGATATAACACTTGGTTTCTGAGTGAAGGGGGAGAGGCTGGAAAGAGGGAAAAATTGGGAACTCAATTTGTTTTTAAATTGTTAAAGTAAAAAATGCTAAAAATAATACTTGTAAGAGTGTAAAGGAAAGAATATAATTAAGAAAGCTCTGGTTGGAAAGTAGCAAATTCATCATTATAAGGTATTGGCCTTAAGTAATTAGTACCTTATGACCTTGAGTAATGAACTCAGAAGTTATGAATGCCTTGCTTTATGAGTTGCGACTGTGGTTTGAAACTTTTGATTGAGTGACCAGCTACAAATCACATGTTACCAATATTTAAATGAAGACTGTGTTCTTTTAGCATTAAAAAGAGGACACACAGCGACACTGCCTGGCAATGTTAAAAGCCACATTATAGAAAATTATTGATTTTCATGTGTCTAGAATTTGGAACCCTAATGTTTCATTTCTAGAGCAGTTTTTTTTCTATCAATAGCTTTGATCTGTATTTGGGAATTTGGGTATAAAGTTTTCATTTTATATAAGACCTGGTTAAAAATCTGCTGAACTATTTAAATCCAATTTTCTACTCTGTCTCTCTCTGTTTCTCTGTCTCTTCCTCTCTCTCTCTCTCTCTCCCTCTCTCTCTTTCTTTCCCTTTCTTCCCATGTATCCATGATACTCCACCCCCATTCCCAATACACACACACACACACACACACACACACACATTCACACACAACTTCAATTAAAGCTTCAATTTTGATTGTTGGATAATAGGGCATTGGGGAGGCTGGGGGTATAGAGAGTGGGTATGTTTTCATACCCACTCTCTGATGTGAAACTTTGTGATTCCAGGCTGAACATTTTTCCCAGACATAGATAAAAAGCTA
The DNA here is from genome assembly GCF_900497805.2 of Vombatus ursinus. Taxonomy (NCBI): domain Eukaryota; kingdom Metazoa; phylum Chordata; class Mammalia; order Diprotodontia; family Vombatidae; genus Vombatus; species Vombatus ursinus. Next base: position 44,347,422 of record NW_020954619.1, on the reverse strand, counting down.
GAAAACGTGTCCCCACATCTGTTCAATAGAGAGATTGTTCATGGTAAGTAAATGAGTCTACCCTCCAAAGGCCCAGCTTTCTTCTCAGTCATAGGTATGTGTGCATGACAGTCCTACTTCAAAGAGTCATAACCACTGATGATGTTGGATATAACTGTGGAGCAAAGTTATCAGTTAGGAACCAAATCATGAAGAGTTAAATGAGAAGGATTAGTACCCACTGTTTAGTATCAGTGTACAGGACAGGAGATATAGGCCTGAGTGGTGCCGTCAATAGGATCTGAGTTTAAATGTAACTTCAAACACTAGTTGTGTGACCTGGGCAAATCACTTAACTTGTTTGCCTTAGTTTCCTCAGTTGTAAAACTGGAATAAGAATAAAGCCTACCTAACAAGGCTATTGTGAGGATCAAATATTTGTAAAGTGCTTAGCATATTGCCTGGCATATATTAGATACTATATTAATGTTTATTCCCTCCCCCGTCCCATAGTGGTTGAAGTTGTCAGTCACTGACACATAGGATCACAGGTTCATCACTGTAGAGCTGGAAAGGACTCTAAAGTCATCAGGATCAACTCTTTCATTTAACAGAGAAGGAAAGTGAAGCACAGACAAATGAAATTATTTGCCAAGCAAATAAGCAACTGAGGCAAGATTTGATCCAGATCTTACTGATTCCAAGTCCAGTGCCCTATCGACTGCACCACACTGCTGGAAATAAGTGACAGGAAGTTATCCTTGTCTTTGAGGATTGTCTCATTGGTATTAAGCTGTCAGCTTTCTCTCCTTCATGCCCGCCCTCAATGTACAAGAGGGGGTATTGGATTGCCTCTGTCATAGAATCTATGCTAAGGTCACACTGCACACTGGACTAGATTTCCTGATTTGCATATGAGTTTTGCTCCATCCACCCTTATTTTATGTGTGTTGCATGTGTTCCCATTCTGTGCTCTGCCTGGGGCTTGGGACTTGAGCCAGTAGTTTGAGTAAAAAGAAAGATATGAGCAACAAATTCAAATAATTGAGAGATCAGGTAAATTTAAGACATTAATCATTCACATGTCCTTCCTTTTTTCTTTCTTCTTTAATTTGTTTTGCTTATTGTTTTTGTTTGCCATTCTATGTAGTTTATTTCAAATTTATTCACTCCTTTAAGATATTAATGATATCCTTGAACCATGACAGAATGGCTTTAAGTACCACATCTAGAAACTCCATCTCTTCCATCTCTATATCTGTATTAATCAAATATCTGGCAAATAGACAAAACTGTCCCCAAAAGCCATCTCCCCATCATCTATCAATATAACCCCACCCATTTATCTCATTGCAATACTGAACAGTCTTTCTTATGTGCCCTTTAAATTCCACATTTCATATTAAATAAATTACCTCTGCCTGGGACTACTTTCTGTCACATTGCTCCCATCTCCTAGCCCTCCCTGAGATATGGCTCCCCCATGACATCATTATATCTTTGGACTTCAATCAAACATTTGCTATACCTTCAACAACACTCCATCTCACTTGTGGGGGTTGAAAAAGCGAAAGGAGGGGAATAAGCATTTTCATAGCTTCTACTATGCATTAAGCACTGTGCTAATGTCACAAATATTATCTCATTTGATTCTCACAAGAACCCTGATAGGTGCTTGTTATCCCCATTTTACAGCAGAGCAAACTGAGGCAAACAAGAATTAGGTCACTTGCCCAGAATCCCACAACTAGTAAATATCTGAGACTATATTTAAGCTCAGGTTTTTTTTTTTTTTTCTGGTTTCAGGTCTAGTACTCTATCCCCTGTGCCACCAGCTACATGGAAGAGTCCTGGAGAAAAAGTCAAAATGTTTCTTGCTCCCCACTGCTATTTATTCTCTTAGAATCTCCCTTTAATAGTTACCTGTGATTGGGGGTGGAGTCACGATGGCAGAGTGAAAGCAGTGACTTGCTTGAGCTCTGCCTCAAACCCCTCCAAATACCTATAAAAAGGCTCTAAACAAATTCTAAAGCAGCAGAACCCACAAAAAGATAGAGTGAAACAAAAATCCAGCCCAAAACAACCTGGATGGCTGATCAGAAAGGTATATCACGCCGGGAGGGGAGAGTTTGGCGTGGGCAATTCGGCTGCAGCAAACCTGGAGCAGGCCTCAGAGGACTGAATCACAGGCAGCTGTGGCAGTTTCCATACCTCTCAACCCAGGAACACCAAAGACAACTTAGAAAGTCAGTGGGAAAAGTCTGTTTCTGCAGTGAGAGAGAAACTAGATCTCAGCCCCAGTTCCCAAGCTCAGTCCCAGGGTGGCGACTGCCTCCTGAGCTCACCGACTGAAGGGAAATCATGTGGCTGATCAGAGAGGGGTTGCAGAGATCTCTTTTCTGAGGCAGGAATCTCTTGCTTTGCCAGTGCTTGGAACTGGGTCACAGTTCTGAGTGGTGGTCCTGGGCAAGGAGGAGCGCTGGTGCAGTGGAGTTTGTAGTGACTGTGGAAAGGAAATCCTCCTCACAGTTACAAGACAGAAAAGAGTGCTTGTGGTCACTCACAGACCAGAGGACAGGCCAGGAAAAGAGTAAATACCTCACCCCTTATCATACCACCTTAGAAAAACTGAAAATTTACAATCCCTAGAAGTATCTCTGAAAACAGCTGTACAAACCCCTGAAGCTTGGTACAGTACATTCTCCACATTGGAAGCAGATCTCTAATTTAATAAAGAGTTTATAACTAAAATGATTGGCTGGAATCATGAGCAAACATCACAAGAAGTGTCAGACTGTAGAATCTTTTTTTGGTAACAAAGAAGATCAAAACATACAACCAGAAGAAAACAACAAAGTCAAAGCTCCTATATCCAAACCTTCCAAGAAAAATATGAATCAGTCCCGGGCCTTGGAAGATCTCAAAAGGGATTTTGAGAAGTAGAAGAAAAACTGGGAAGAGAAATAAGACTGATGCAAGAAAATCATGAAAAACAAGTCAACAGCTTGCTAAAGGAGACCCAAAAAAATAATGCAGAAAATAACACCTTAAAAAATAGCCTAACCCAAATGGCAAAAGAGGTCCAAAAAGCCAATGAGGAGAAGAATGCCCTAAAAAGTAAAATTGGCCAAATGGAAAAGGAAGTCCAAAAGATTACTGAAGAAAATATTTCCTTAAAAATTAGAATAGAGCAATTGGAAGCTAGTGACTTTATGGGAAATCAAGACACTGTAAAACAAATCCAAAAGAATGAAAAATTAGAAAACAATGTGAAATATCTCACTGGAAAAAACAAGAGACCTGGAAAATAGATCCAGGATAACTTAAAAATTATTGAACTATCTGAAAGCCATGATCAAAAAAAAATACCTAGACATCATCTTTCAAGAAATTATCAAGGAAAACTGCCCTGATATATTAGAACCAGAGGGCAAAATAGAAATCGAAAGAATCCACCAATCTCCTCCTGAAAGAGATCCACAAAGGAAAACTCCTAGGAATATTGTAAACAAATTCCAGAGTTCCCAAGTCAAGGAGAAAGTATTACAAGCAACCAGAAAGAAGCAATTCAAGTATTGTGGAAACACAATCAGGATAACACAAGATTTAGCAGCTTCTACATTAAGGCACCGCAGGTCATGGAATATAATATTCTGGAAGGCAAAGGAGATAGGATTACAACCAAGAATCACCTACCCAGCAAAACTGAGTATAATCCTTCAGGGGAAAAAATGGTCATTCAGTGAAATAGAGGACTTTCAAGCATTCTTGCTGAAAAGACCAGAGTTGAATAGAAAATTTGACTTTCAAATACAAGACTCAAGTGGAACATGAAGAGGTAAATAGGAAAGAGAAATCATAAGAGACTTATTAAGGTTGAACTGTTTACATTTCTGCATGGAATGATGATATTTATAACTCATGAGACCTTTGCCAGTATTAGGGTAGTTGGAGGGAAAAAATTAGATGTATGTGTATATAGATATATACATATATCGATATAGATGTAGATAGATAGATAGATAGATAGATAGATAGATAGATAGATAGATAGATAGATAGATAGATAGATAGA
>NW_020954619.1:44256318-44343358 GCF_900497805.2 Vombatus ursinus | reverse complement strand
AGATAGATAGATAGATAGATAGATAGATAGATAGATAGATAGATAGAGGGCACCTGTGAGTTGACAATGAAGGGGTCATATCTGGAGAATAAAATTAAGGGGTGAGAGAGGATTATACTGGGGGAAGGAGAATGGGAGAGGTAGAATGGGGTAAATTATCTCACATAAAACAGAAAAGAAAAGACTCTTACAGTGGAGGGGAAACAGGGGAAGGTAAGAGGGAATGACTGAATCTTATTGTCATAAGATTTGATTTAAGGAGGGAATAACATACAAACTCAATTGGGTATGGAAACCTATCTTACCTACAGGAAAATAGGGGGAGAAGGGGACAAGAGAGCCGGGGAACGATAGAGAGAAGGACAGATTGGGAAAGGGGGTAATCAGAAGCAAACACTTCTGAAGAGGGGCAGAGTCAAAAGAAAGAACAGAATAAATGAGGGGAGTGGGATAGGATTAAGGGAAATAGAGTTAGTTTTTCACAACATGGCTACTATGGAAGTGTTTTGCATAACTGCACATGCATAACCTATATTGAGTTGCTTGCCTTTTCAATGAAGGTGGGTGAGGAGGGAGAAAGGGAGAAAATTTGGAACCCAAAGTTTTAAAAACACATGTTTAAAAAAATGTTTTCACAAGCAAATGGAAAATAAGAAATACAGGAAATGGGGTGCAGAAATCTATCCTGCTCTACAGGAAAGTAGAAGGGGAAGGGGATAAGAGAAGGGGGGAAGAGATAGACAGGAGGACAGACTAGCGGAAGGGATATTCAGAATACATGCCATTTGGAGTGGGGAGAGGGGCGAGATGGGGTGAAAATTTGAAACTTGAAATCTTGTGGAAGTAAATGTTGAAAACTAAAAATAAATAAATTTTAAAAAATAAAATAAAATAATAGTTACCTGTGATCTCTTCTCCTTTAAGGTTAACAGCATCAAAATTTTTCATGCAATTGAGATAATGGTGGTTTTATATGTATACCTAGATCATCCTCCCATCTTTTTTTGAATAACTTTTAACTTTTATAAAATACGAATTAAAGAATAACAAGAACATGATATTTCTAATTTTTGTTTTTGTTTTTGTTTTTGTTTTTGTTTTTGTTGGCAAAAATATTACTAGTTCTCTCCTCCCCCTTCAATGCCTCACCTGAACAAAAAGAAAAAAATCATTTTGATGAATAAGCAGCTAAACAAAATAAATCCACATATTTCCGTGTCCAAAAAATGTATATTTAATTCTGTACCACCAGGCTATCACCCCTCTGTCAAAAGGTGGTTAGCATGTTGCGTTATAGATCCCTGTGATAGTAGCTGGTCATTGTATTGACTAGAGTTCTTAAGCCTTTCAAAGTTGTTTTTCTTTGTAGAGGTGTGTGTGTGTGTGTGTGTGTGTGTGTGTGTGTGTGTACATACATACAATTGAATATGTTTATGTATAAATATATATATATATATATATTTGCCTTGTCTACTCACTTCACTCTGAAACAGTTCGTATAGTTTTTTCTAGGTTTTTGTTTCTGAAATCACCCCTTTCATCATTTCTTACAGTGCAATAGCATTCCATTGCATATTATGTTTCATATGTTCAGTCATTACTCCTTGATGGAAAGCCCCTTTCTTGACAGTCCCATGCCACCACTAAAAGATCTACTACAAATATTTTTGTACATAAGCATATTTCCTCTTTTCTTTTGATTTCTGTAATGTATAGGCCCATTAACAGTATCAATAAGTAAAAAGGTACACACCGTTCACTAATTTTTGAAGATGAGTTCCAAATTGTTTTCCAGAATGGCTAAAGCAATTTGTAACTGTACCAACAATATTTTAGTTTACCTGTCTTACCACAGTTCCACCCCCAATATGGCTACACTCCTCTGACTTCTCCTTCATTACCCTTTGGCCAGGTACTTTTTAGATTCTTTTTGTGTATTGTCTTCTTCCATTAGATTTGAGATCATTGAAAGCAAAGATTGTCTTTATTTTTCATATTTCTATTCCCAGTGCTTAACACAGTGCCTGGATCATAGTACATATTTAATAAATATTTATTGACTGACTTACTGATGATCTTTGCCAATCAAGTAGGTGTGAATTTATCTAACTATCTGTGATTTGTAGGATTGATAATTTGACTTTAAGAACATCCTATTCATATTCTAGGATCATTTATCTATTTGGGAATAAATAAATATAATAAATTTAAATCTGTTCCTTGCATATCTTAGATATGAGCTCTTTGTCAGAGGAATCTGTTACAAAGATTTGCCCCAGTTAACCATTATTCTTCTGATTTTAACTGCATTGATTTTGTTTGTGTAAAACCTTTCAAATTTCTATAAAGTACTCATTTGATCTTCTGTGATCCTCCCTATCCTTTATCTAATCATAAACTCTTTTCCTATATGAAGTTGTGAAAGATATTTTCTTCCTTGATCCTCTAATTTGTTTATGATGTAACTCTTTGTAGCTATGCCATATATCCATTTGCAGCTTTTTGTGTGATGTAGTATGAGAAACTGACAAAAATTGAATTTCTGTCAGAGTGATTTTGGATTTTTTTAGCAATTATTTTTTTGAAAAAGTAGGTCCTTATTCCAGTAGGTCCTTATATCTTACTTAGGTTTATTAGGCTCTATATTACTACTAATTTGCTTATGCATGTTGTGGTCCTAAACTACTCGATTGATCAATTTTTCTATTTTTAGCAAGTACTAAATTATTGCAATGATTATTACTTCATAGTGTAGCTTGAGATCTACATTTCTTCAGCACTATCTGGAGTGTCAAGTGATTTACATAATGTAAAAGGTAGTATGATACATTGGGAAGATTATTTGATTAACTGTTAACACCTTAGGCAAGTTGCTTTACATCCCTGAGCATGACATCCCTAAGCTTGACATCCATTCACTCATCTGTACAATGAGACAATCGGGCCTCAAGTCCTATATATCTCTGATACTAATATATTGACATTATATCATTAGATTTTCACAACAAGCATGGAAATAGGCAGGGCAGATATTATTATTTTGATTGTTAATGGACAAAGAACTTAAGGAAAGTTTCCAGCATATTGAATAGATTGTTCAGTAGAGATTTTTTTTAGGTAGATAGGAATTCACAGGAAGAGAAACCAATAGAAGTGGGGGTGGCACCGGAACTTATAGATGGAGGCAATGCCAATGATAGTGAGATCAGAGATCCACTAAAACATCAAAGAAATGGGTGGAAAAACTATGAACCAGAGAGTTTCATAGATATGAAGGACTAATATCATCAGCTGAACACAGTTCATTCAGCATCTAGTGTAATAGGTAATTTTGTTGACTGTGATATGAGGCGACATGGATGGAGCATTAAGTGTGTTTGAATCCAAGTTGGCTACCTAATGTCTGTTACATTGGGCAAGTGACTCTCCATCTCTTTGGTCTATAACTTTGCTATTTAAGGTCTCTTTCCATACTGGAAAGAGAGGGACTTATTCTTTACATTCTATCTGGGGAATCTCTCAGGTGAAGAAATAGCCAATATAGTATTTCTTTTTGAAATGATTCCTTTTTGAAATCCTCTGTCAAGTGGTAAACACTAGAATATATGTGGGGTGGGAGTTTTATGTAAGGGGGCAGGGACAGGCAGAGAGACAGAGACAAAGACAGAAAGAGAGAGAGAGAGAGAGAGAGAGAGAGAGAGAGAGAGAGAGAGCAAAAGAGAATGTGTGTGCGTTCATGTGATTATCTGCAAAACTTTCTCAAGTCTAACAAATGTTAATGCAAAACCTATGGCAACAGTATGACCTGGCATCTTCCCAAACTCTGCACCTGCACAATTACATCTGAGCTTTTCTGAACATCTCTTCCCTAACAGTTTGTTTTGTTTTCATGTGTATGTGTGTGTGCACACACGTTTGAGTGTGGGAGTCTGTGTTCTTATTTTGAATACTTAAGGAATCATTTTTCCAGAGATTTTGTGTATTTGTTTTGTTTGTTTGTTTCTTAGTGGGGAGAATTTCTTTTCGAGCTAATAGGATATGCCCCTAGAGAGGCATAGAGAAACTGGGCAGTGCAGAGTCAGGGGCAGAAGCTGCCACTGAAAATCCTCAGCCACCTGGCTTGCCTGAAGGGCAATAGAAGATGATATTCAAGGAGTGCACAATTAACAGCTGTTTTTTTATTCTGGCCACTCTGACAGCTCCCCTTGTACCAATAAAGCCAGAGCCATCAATCACAAAGTGAGATGAGCCATGAGTCTACCATCTCCCTTCCCTACTCCATATATCCACATATTTACTCACTCATCTTATTTCCCCAAACTACCCAATCTTGTCCCACTGCTGCAAATGGGTTTGAAAATAGGAACCAGGACATAGGGTACAGGTGTTTTCATGAGTCATTTTGCTAAATACTCAGACTTGTCAAAGGAGGAAAATAAATAGCAATCCATTTTTACTACCTTTTACTACCTGTTTCCAAAACTGAGAAAGAAGGAAGGAGGGGCTACATTATCTATCTACATATTTAAATCCCTTGCATGCAAAAACTACTTTGTTATGTGCTGAGGTGACAGAAATTAAAAAAAAAATCCCTGCCCCCAAGAAGCATATGCTCTACTGACCATATATAATATGTTCACAGATAAGTACATTATACACATACAAAACTCTATAAACATCATGCATTATATATAATATATGAAAATTTACATACATATACAGACATACATACATATAAAGTGCTTTTCAGGTATGTCACCATTGAATGGAGTGTCCTGAGTTCTTAAATGATATGATAAACACTAGCTCTGGAAGGGCCTACTAAATCATAGAGGCTTTGAATGCAGTCACAGTAAGAAGGTATGGCTGTTGTACAAGTGCTAACTAAATGAGAAAAGAGTCACTGATTACTGAAGATAAATAAGAAGATGAACATAAACAAATATATGACCAGGTTCTTATATATAACCTTAATTAAATGAGAAGACAACCCAGGTTGTAAGTTCATCCTGAGGTACTTGTATAGATGAGGTGTAATTTGGGGCTATAAAATTTACTTAACTCTATAATTGAAGTTCTTTCTCTTGATTGTCTATAATATTTGCTATTATATAGTGAAATTATAAAATTTAACTACTACATCTCTAAATGACCTAAAATTGAGCTTTCTTTCAACTGGCAAATTCTAGAACCTACCATTCTGAGCTTTGCCTTCTTTTGTCAATATTTTTTAATTAATTAATTAATTGGTTTGTTTATTTTTAGTTTTCAACATTAACTTTTATAAGATTTTGAACTCTAAATTTCACCCCCTCCTTTTCTTCCCTCCTACCTAAGATGGCATACAATCTAATATAGGCTATACATGTACAATCATATTAAACGTATTTCCACATTAGTCACATTGTGAAAGAAGAATAAGAGTAAAAGGGAAAAAAACATGAGAAAGAAAAAAAGAGAGAGAGAAAATAATATGTGTTTATCTGCATTCAGACTCCATAGTTCTTTCTCTGGATGAGGATAGCATTTTCCATCACGAGTCTTTTGGAATTGTCTTAGATTATTGCAATAGTAGTGGTATTGCTGGATCAAAGTGTATGGCCAGTTTTATAGCTTTTTGGGCATAGTTCTAAATTGCTCTCCAGAATGGTTGGATCAGTTCACAACTACATCAATGATGCATTAGTGTTCCAATTTTCCCACATCTTCTCCAACATTTTCCTGTTTTGTAATGTTAGCCAATCTGATAAGTAGTATCTCAGAGTTACTTTAATTTGCATTTCTCTAATTAATGGATATTTAGAGCATTTTTCATATAACTGTAGAAAGCTTTAATTTCTTCATCCAAAAACTGCCATATCCTTTGACCATTTATCAATTGGGGAATGACTTGTATTCTTATAAATTTGACTCAGTTCTCTATATATTTGAGAATGAGGCCTTTATCAGAGTTACTGGCTATAAAATTGTTTCCCTTCTAATTTTTGGTTGCATTGTCTTTGTTTGTGCAAACCTTTTTTAATTTAATGTTAATTAAAATGATCAATTTTGCATTTCATAATATTCTCTATCTCTTGTTTGGTTATAAATTCTTCTGTTCTCCATTCATCTGAAAGGTTAACTATTCCTTGCTCTCCTAATTTGCTTATAGTATAACCTTTTATGTCTAATTTTGTTAGTATTTCAATCTAATTGTATTGCATTACTGTATTATTTCATTTTTTTCCATATTTCTAATTTCAAATTTGAAACCCACCATTCTCTTTCTAGAATGTGTTATTTTAGAAAGTTTCCAAAATGTGTTTTAAAATCCCTATTCTGTTTGTCTTGTTGATTTCTTTTTGAGAACTCTAAATTCTGCCCTAATTTCTATTTTTTGTTTTTAATTCTATTTTACAAAATCTCATAAAGCTTATGCTTTTCTTCTGAATTATTTTGGAATTCTTCTTTCTTTTTTTTTTCATTTTTTTGGTGATCTTGTCAATTGTTAAGCCCTGCTCAAGCCTGACTTTCCAATCAGTAAGTCAACAAATATTTTACTAAGTGTGTTAATAAACACTGAGGATACAAACAAAAAGCAAAAAAAAAATAGTTCCTGCTCTAAAGGAGCTTACATTCTAATGGGAGAAGAAGAGAATAAACAAAATAAATACAGAGAAGATGAAGGATAATTTGAAATGGGAAGTCACTAGCAGCAGAAGGACCAGGAAAGGGCACCTTTCTGCAGGAAAAGAATCCCCTTATCACAGGGGATTCTTCAATTAAAATAAATGGAATTTGTCTGATAGAATTAAATTCCACTGGTCATTTTAACAGTCATAATCCTCAGTTAACATATGATGGAAACTTCTGGAATGGGCTCCTGCAGAAGATAGAACTTGAACTAAGTCTTGAAGGAAGCCAGCCAAAGCAAAAGGTGGAAGTGATGATGCAGAGCTATCCAGGCATGAGGGACAGCCTGCACATACACACAGATGTGCAAGATACAGTGTATTGTTTGAGGAAGAGCAAGAAGGCCAGCGTACCCAGATCATAAAGAATACTGGAAAAGGAGGAAGATAAGTGATTATGAAGAACTTAAAATGCCAACAGAGAACAGTATATTTGATCTCAGGGAGTAATAGACACTGGAGCTCATTAAGCAGGGGTGTGACAGAATCAGACTGATGTTTTAGAAAAATCTCAATGGCAGCTGAGTGCAAGATGGATTGGAATGGAAAGAGACTTGAGTCAGGTGTATCGGATAGAAGATGATTCTAAGAATCCAAGAGAGATATGATGAAGGCCTGAACTAAGGTTGTGACTGGGGAGCTATATGTCTCATTGAGGGCCAGAAGATGGAAGGAGTGAAAAAGGAAGGTGTTTAAAGTGAAAGGAAGTTTATTAACTATGGAACAGGCATTCCAGATGGTATAGTGGAAAGGGTAAGAAGATCTGGAGAGGACATTTTTGGAGGAGGATTGCAGGGGAAAAGTATATGCTCATGGCAGGAGTATGCTGCTAATGATCAATAACTGCCTTTCTGAAGAAAAAAGAAAAGATATGTAGTCATGACACACTTTAAAGTTTGATCTGAATTGTTAACATTTTCTCTATCAGTTTCTTAAGTCTAAGTAATCTACAGACAATAAATCAAGCCTTACTTGGTAGTATTTCCCAGTTTCCAAGATATAAATGCTCACATTGAAAATGTAACAATTGGCTTTTCAAGACTGTACTAGCAAGGTTTAACACACCAATAGGTAATGGTGAGTTAAAAATGAGGAAGAGGATTTATACACTTGCAGCCAGGGCTTCAGGATCCCTGGAATGAGATAGTAAGGGAATGAGACTATGTTAACCACTGATCAGTTGATATGGACAAATGTATCAGTGGTTGGAGAAAGGTCTATTAAGAAAAATATGTGATCATACTATTTAAAGTCCTCCCTTGGTGATCAACCTAGAACTGGGTGATGGTGTTGAATTCTTTGAATTTCCAAGTCTGCCTCATATCAGGCAGGAAGAGGTAGATTTATGGGAGTCTGTATAAGAGAAGGAGGAAGTTTTGACTGTCCTAGAGAAGGCCCTTAAGGGCAGAAGATAAAATATGTCTTTCCAGATATTTTATCTTAATATTTCATTTAAATATACACTATGTTCCCATAAGAATAAACAAAATTGTGTGTTAATAAAATCAATATTATGGGCAATAATGACATTCTTCTCTCAAATTTATGCTATATTTGCAGAAGATTATAGGATTTGGACTGGAAACAACCTTAGAACCTCTCATTTCAACCTCTTATTTTAAAAGTTAGGAAAATTAAACTTGTATAAGACAACTGACTTAAATAGTACCACATAGATAATTAGTGGCAGAGCTTGAATTTGAATTCAGATCTTCTTACAAATTAAGTTTCCTTAATCACTACAATTCTAGGTGACAAGATTTTAAAATTATATTTCTCGAACATGCTTTTTTTATGGGAGGAAATAGGAAGCAGAGATGGAAAAATTTTCACCTACTTAAGATCAAGCACATCTTAAGAGATCTCAGAAACATTGTAGTACATGGTATATCCCTTTGTCTCAGTCATTCCATGAGACAAATTTACTTCTTATTCCCCTATTAGGCATTCCAACTTGCCTTTTCAGAGACTGTCTCTCCCTTCAATTTGGAATCCACACTGTTCTCACCTCTACTTCTTAGATTCTCTAAATTTCAGCATGGGTCATTGAAATAACACATCCTGACAGATGCTTTTCTTGATATTCATAATTATTAGCATTTTTCCTTTCTCAAACTATCTTTTACCTACATATTTTTAAGTACATGTTTCATCCCCAGTAGAATGCAAACTACTTAATGGCTGGGGACATTTTTCATTTGTTTTTGTCTTTGTAGTTCTAGGACCTAGTACAAAACTTTGAACATAGTAGGAACTTTATAGATTTCTGTTGAATTTAATTAAATAGTCTCTAAATTCAACACATTTCTTATTATATGACCCTATTTGCTTACAGAGATATAAAAAAGTAATTGTCAATAATAAGAAGTAGGTAGTAATGTCATGCAATTACTTTGTATCAGGAGAAATTGAATCATGGAAAACCAATCAATAAAAGAAGCAATAGCAGAGTACTATGAATGTCGGTTCAGATTTCTGCATTTCAAATTCCTGCAGTCAACTGTTATTCATAGACTTCTGGACTTCATGTTCGAGGTCTTGGATTTGAGACCAGGTTCTAAAACTCAGTATTTGTGAGTTGGCCAAGTGACTTTTTGGGACTCAACTTCTTCATACATAAATTTGGGACTTAGACTAAATAAACTCTGCCTAATGTAGATTAGTAAGGCAGCTAGATCATGCAGGGGATAGAATGTAGGTTCTGGAGTCAGGAAGTCTCATCTTTCTGAATTTAAATCTGGTCTCAGACACTAACTCGGTTACCCTGGGAAAGTCACTTAACACTGTTTCCCTCAGTTTCCTCATCTGTAAAATGAGCTGGAGAAGGAAATGGCAAACCACTCTAGTATCTTTGCCAAGAAAAACCCCAAATGGGATCATAAAGAGTTGGACACAACTGAAAAATGATCGAACAACTGAGGTATATTAATTTTCTTCCTGGTGTTGATCCTATTTGGTAGTTTTAGAGAAATGCTTTTCTGGTCTGAGCATTGTAGAAGCAACCTAGAACAAAGGATTTGGACTTAACAGTGTATTATTTCCATATCTCTCCTCTAAAATCTGCATGGATTCATCAAAGTGTTTTAATTTTGTCAATTTATTTGTATTCTTGACCATAATGTAGAATAGATGAGAGTTGACGGAGAAGGGTCAAATCTGTGGGTATAGGGCTAGACTGTGTCTCACTATGTGCTATTCAACCACCCTACCTATGCAAAAAGCAGAATGCATGTGGTCTGAGTGGGTTATGGAAGAATGGAGAAGAGCTCTACCATTATATTTCCTTCATGATATTTGGGGACAGGGTAAAATTCAAACTTCCATTAGAATATAAACTCTTGTCATAGTGATTTCCATTTTTGTGGAAATGGCAATTTTCATATCTGTGTTTTCCATTCAGCTGAAGATTAATTTCAGAGAAGTTGGAGAACAGAATTCATTTTTAAGTTTCTTGTTCCATCAAGATCAAATAGAAAAAAAATAAAGTAAAAGACACCCAACCCACCTTTTATGGACAAAAGTATAATGGGATGGAGCCAATAGACTTCCAAGTCCTAGGATGCTTTCCAGCTAAAATAATAGGGCAGCCACTGGTGCCCGTTTTTGTTTTTTTTTTTTTTCAGACAGTAGGGCTGTGAACCCTTGTGTTGAGCAAGGGCCCAGGAGTTGGGGGGCAAGTGGTGACACAGAGCTAGGACTCTGCCAATTGTGTTTTTAATGGAGTCAAATCCATATGGTACATATATATCTATATCTATATCTACCTATATATATATTTTTTTTTCTTTAACCTTGGGCATTTTGTTTCTCTTTCTGAGAATATAACTTGAAAACACTACAAAGCCAAAGCTCATATAAAATGTATCCCATAAATGCTGTACAGTTTTTATATACATTAATAATATACTTTTACTGCCTTTTAGATAATTTATTTTGTAACATATTACTGCACAGTGGTAAATAACTTAGGTACTATAACTTCACCTTCAATTATGTGTAAAGAAATAAATTGATTAATTAAAATTTAAAAATAGAATATAAACTCCTCAAGGGCAGAGACTGTTTTGCCTTTTTTCTTTGATTCTATGTATCTTCAGTGTTCAGCATGGTACCTGTCACATAGTAAGTACTTAGTAAATGCTGATGAATTAATTGATGTGAACTGTAATGTTCTTCTCTCTGAGGAATTCTTGATTCAGTGTGAGGATCGTAGATCAAAAGGTGGAAGTCATTTAGAAGCCAACTAGTCTAGCCCTCTCATTTTAGAGATGAAGATACTGAGGCAAAGGATGGTTCAATGATTTGGTAAAGATCACACATGAAACATTTCAAAGGCAAGATTTGAACACAGGTCCTATGACTGCAAAGCTGCCTTCCTTGGGGTCTTATATTCTGAATCTTTGTGCTGCTATATAAATGTGTGAAAATGATATCACTTCTCTATAGTCCTCAGCTTCCTGCTTAATAAAATTAGGTGTGGGAATGGGAGGGGGAGGGGTAGGCTGGATTAGTTGATTGATAAGGTACTCTCAAACTTAAAATTCTGCAACTTCATGTGAACTCATCTTGGTTCAGTCAATTCCTAAATATAGGTAAGGATTCCCACTCACTGTGACCAGCAATGCCCAGTGCTTCTCAGACACAAAGACAAAGTGCTTGAAGGTAGTGAACATTAATCAACAGCATCTTCATCAAGCTTGCTGACACTGAACTTCTGACACCCACAGATGACACAGAAAGTGAGTAGAGGGCCCAGCTTGATGGCACAACCCAAGATGACGGCTGTTGCAATTGGCCCTGTCAGGCAGAAATGCCAGCTCTGATTTGATGAGAGTGATGATTTTAAAAGAACCTTGTTTGCTGAGAAACAGAGGGCATTTAACAGTCTGCTTTCTGGTCCCAATCTGTTGCAAAGAAAGCACATTATAAAAACATTAGCTCTCAAGCAAAGCTACAGAAACCTAGGAAGGGCCTGGGAGGGCAAAGCTATGAATCACAGCCTGAGAGGGCAGCCCCTGTGGTGCAACAGAGTAAGGCTCTAAAGCCCTGGAGGGGGGTCCCCAGCCTCACTCAAACAAAGGCCAGAAGCCTGCCCTCCATCTGTGCACACAAAGCCTACTGATGTCAGGACAAGTTACTCGCCTGGATCAATAGCAGAGTGTGAGCTTCAGATTGTGCCTCCAAAGGAACCAGATGGTGCAGACAGTCTTAGGTGCAAGGAAGAGATGGCACAGAGATGCATGAACATTTGGACAAGGGGAGGAGTTAAGCACTGATCTGTCCTGACTTGCCAAGGGCATGCAACTGGACCCTCATAACAGCAAAAGTAAAGCCTCCTAGTGGCATGGGTGGGGAAGGTCTCTCATATACTTTCTTAAAGGTCAAACTGAGAACTTTAAACTTATTTTTTTTTTTGTAAAGATGCTCATTATCAGCATTTGCATAAATAGGTAAATGGGACTTTGAATTTCTCCTATAATTTCTAATAATGTTAGTATTAAGTGACATGAACAAATATTTCCATTAGAGAAGGTGTGTCTAAGAGACACAAATCTTCAAAGAAGTAGCAATAAACATAGGGCAATGGACAGACTGAACTCTATCACTTCTGAGGAGCTTTGAAGAAATAAGAGTAAAAGATGTAATCAGGGACAAGTTAGATATGAAGAGAAGATGAGCAGATCATGTGCTGAGGAAGAGGGATGACAGATGACAGCTAATGTTGTTCCTTGGTATCATTGATATATCTGGAAAGACATGGACAGTAAATGCCCATAGCATGCAGACATGAATGGTTGCTATCTGCATTCCTGAAGACAATATCCAAATTGATGAGATCATAGATTCATTTGAGTCTTATGGAAAGCAGAGTGGTATCGACAGCAGCACACACTAGCACTGTCTGTTAAGAGATTGCTTCTCCGTATGAAAACAAAACAAAACAAAACAAAACAAAACTTCGTAACAATTACAGGTCTCCAAAAATGGAATGGGCTGCCTCATAAAGTAGTGATGTCCCCATACTAGAAATCCAAGTGAAGGCTACATAAGCACTTGTCAGGAACATTGTATGGGGGATTTGTGTTCAGATGATAGGCTGTTCTAGAGGGCCTCTGAGGTACCTTCCAGCTCTGAGATTTCGGTTCTGATTCAAATGGTCTTCACTTCTTAAGCTTCAGTATTACAATATTTATCCCTTGAACGTTCTGACTTTCTCCATCGTGGTTTCAATATATCACAGTTTGGCATAAGAAATCAAATGGGAATTTTGGAGGAGTTTTGTTTGAAGCCACAGACATCACACAAAGGCAAGCAGACAATGAAGAAAAAGTTTAAAAACTCAGAAATGCATAAAATATATGCATAGTATTGTATAATATCAACATATTGTTATTATTTCATACCATAATAATTCAGACTTCACTGGCATGAAGGGAGGACCAAAATATTTTACATAACCTTTCCTAATCATGGGGGTGCCATGCCCCTAACCCATGTAATGTGGAAAGGATAACTGTATTTGTAATATCATTGTATTAAAATGCATAACTGCCCTACCCAATGCAGAGATCTGATCTGAGGATAAAATTATAAATAATTATAGGTTACATTTATTAAGAACACCTTTGTGATATAGATACTGCAAGTATCTACACTGTTACTTTGCAGTTAAGGAAACTGAGGCTAAGAATGTTTAAATGACTTCCCAATGGTATGAAAGCTAGCAAGTGTCAAGAACAGGAATTGAATTAAGGTCTTACTGACTACAAGTCCATCAGTCCATATATAATACCATGACACCTTTAATCCAGTGTTTTGTGCATTGTAGACATTAAATAAATATTTTTAAATAAACTTTAACTTTTTAATTTTAAGTGACCTTAAATTTAATTTAACTTTTAATTTAACTTCAATGTTTTTAATTTTTTAAATCATTCACAGGTCAATGAAAATGATGACAATTGTTGTCTCATGAAAATAGAAACAACACTGAAAAATCTGTGTTCTAGTACTATTTCTATCATTATTTTTTTAATTAGGCATTTTATTCAGTCTCTCTCCAGACCTGTTACTTGCTATATCAAGTGAAAGTGTTAGAACTGCATGATCTAGCTCTCCCAGCTGTATAAACAAATAAAAAAAATCAATAAATAAATGGATGGGAAAATAAATAAAGAAAAGAAAAAGAAGTTAATAGAAATGATTTGAAGTAAGGAGAAAAAGAGTGGCTATGCTATTCCTACTACTGTTGTAATCAACTCTACCTATTTGAAAGCCCTCTTTTCCTGGGAACTGCCAGTGATTTGTAAAGCCTTGCAAAGCTTTAACATATTCAAATTAAGACCTAAAGTTGTGTCTTGTGGATTAAAATTAAAAAAAAAAACATTCACTTTTTTCTAAATGCAGGTCTCACCATACTAGTCACCTTTACGATAAATTCTAGTGGTTCCTTATAAAATATAAACTCATTTGGGGGCATTTAAACATTCTTTTATTTTCTAATTTTATGTTCCAATTTGTCTCCCTCTCTCTAGCCCCTTTCCCACTCAATGAGAAGGCGAGTGATATGATATCCATTATGCATGTGAAGCCATGTAAAATATATTTCTATATTAGTTATATAAAAAAGAAAAATGAGAAAAATAAAAAAGTGAAAAACAATTTACTTCAATCTGCCCTCAAAGTTCATCAGTTCTCTCTCTCTGGAAATGGATATTATTTTTCATCATGAGTCCTTTGGAATTGCCTTGAATCATTGTATTGATCCAAAATTGATCCATTGATCAAAGTAGCTTAGTATTTCACAGTTGATCATCATTATAATATTGCTGTTATTATGTACAATGTTCTCCTGGTTCTGCTCACTTCACTTTGCATCAGTTCATATAAGTCTTCTTTAGGGCATTTTAAGCACTTCACAACTTGGCCATTCTAGTAGTATTGTGCATTGCTGCCTCTTCATGTGCACTGTTTTTCAGCCCAACTGATTTTCCTCATATTTCTCATGTGTGGTACCCCATCTAGGGTACACTGGAAATATAAAGGTAGAAAGAAAAACAACTCCTGCTTTCAAGGTGTTACATTTTATTGGACGTGACTGGGAGGAAATATTTCTGAAGCAGCCATTATCTTTCTCCCAAAGCAATCATAAATGTTACCCCATGACCTTATTCCTCCTTAGAATCTTCAGTTTTCTTCAGACCTCACTTGAAATGCCACCTTCTATGTGAAGCCATTCATGATCCCAACCCTAGCTACTAGTGACTTTTGTCTGAAATGATCTTGTTTATATTTTGCATAAATATGTGCACGTTGCCTATCTTGAACATATGGTAAGCTCCTTGAACACTAGGGCTTGTTTTCCTTCCGTCTTTGTATTCTTGGCACCTAGAACACTACCTAGCACATGGTGAGCTTTGTAAATGTGCAATTGATTGATTGATCTATGCGATGGCTGCATTGTAAAGAGAGGAAAGGAGAAACATTTTGAAAACGCTTTTAAAATTAGCAAACACACATGCACTTATGCTGCTAGCACTTGGATTTGGAAAAATGCCTCTCACTCATTAGCTCTTTCATTAAACTATAGTATCAAGACTATATGCATGGTAAAGGAATTTATAGGTGAGAGGTTTCTACCTCTTATGACTTGGAGGAATTGTGAAGTAGCTTACCACAGCCCACACAACCAGAAAGCAAAAGAGTCAGGATTCAAACTGAAGTCCTCTGACTTGTGTTCTTTCCATTCTATTGATGGTCACTTTCATGAATTGGGATTCCTAGCTACTGTTTTTTTTTCCTAGTTGTACTTAAGTTATCAGAGAAAAAAGCTCCATTAGTAGTGGTAGCATTTTCTCTTACCAGTTATGAACTGCCTGCTTTCAGTGATTGCTTTAAGACAAAGTCAATGCTTGCCTCAGAAATATTTCCTCCCAGTCACATCCAATAAAATAGAAGCTCCTTCAAGGCAGTTGTTTTCCTTCCTGCTTTATAGCTCCAGTGACTATCACTGGTTCTAACACATATTGATGCTTAATAGATGCTTATTGAATTGAATTGAATGGTTAGATGGTACATTTAGAATGGTATCTGTACTAATTTGTACATGTATTAGAATACTATTGTGTTATAATAAATGATGAAAGGGGAAGTTTCAGAGAAAACTAAGAAGATTTGCATGAACTGATGGAGAGTGCAGTGAGCTAAATTAATAGAACGATATATACAATGATAAAATAAGAAAAATTTTCAAATACTTAAAACTTTGATCAATAAAGTGATTAATAATGAATCCAGAGTACAAAAAATGAAAAATGTTAACCAACTCCAGACAGAGATAGGTGATGGATTCAATAAACAGAATGAGACATAAGTTTTGAGAGATGGCCACGTGGCCAACATGGGAATTTGTTTTGCTTGACAATAAAGATTGGTTGCAAGAGTTTCATTTTTCTTTTCTTTTTGTTTCAGGAGGTGAGAGAAGTAGAAGAGAGAGAAAATAAATGTTAGCTGAAAAATATAACAAAAAGAATGTTATTTGTAAAGCATTTTAGTAAATAATGTTAAAATGTAACATTTGTTATAGCCACAATTTTTTTTTAAAAGTAGAAAAGAAACAACTGGGGATATGCTTCTGAGAAACTTGCATTAGGGTAATATATTTTCTTTGCTTTCTCTGTACAAAGAATCCAGGTATGAGGAAGTATTACAAAAATCCTGCATTTGTTTCGCAATTGCTAAGTCAACCATCTTTATTTTTCCAAAGAAAATGTGGGCTCTTGGCAATAGTTAATCACTGTGAGCCTTCACAGCTTTACCCATTATTGGTTTCCTGCTGTACCTTTCAGCAGATTGGACACACAAGGTGTCACTCTATTTATAAGTTCATGCTGAACATTTTGCTCAGTTGGAGAAGATTAAGAGCCATGAATGGCACAGCGTTTTGAGCATCTGTTCAGGTAAAAGGGTGATATGAGTGCCCCCTCTAATGGGCACCCTGCTGCTGAAAGACAATTCAGGCATTTCTCTGTCCACTTCATGGGAAACATTTAAAAATGAACCATGTTACATCTCTGGATTGCAATTTCTCTACATTATATTGTTTCATTACAATGGCCCAAGCTGCCTACACAAAAGAAACAGGAACCTCTCATCTACTCCCGGGAAGGGAAATTCTCCTGCTTGCTAAATAATAGACCATCTCAGCTGGGTTAACAATACTTAAGTCTATGCAACACACACATACACACATATGCACACACTTAAGCTTGAAAAGCATTTTTAAAAGGCTCAATGCATGGTTGCATATGCACAATGCAAAATAAACAATTTTATTAATTTTTCAATGAACTGAATAAATACAATGTGTTGTTTCCATGTTGACACAGTATGAAGGGTTCTTATTTCTTTCCCTTTCCCCTTATCCTTCTTTAGAAGTGGAGACTTTGGAATACAATTTCACATCTAAGCTTAGTTAGTACAGTATTCAGACAAGGTATCCTTGGCTGCCTCTCTGAGCAACCTGATCACCTAAGGCCAATGCTGCAGTCATTGTCTTCTGCCCATAGCTAAGTACAGATCAGGAGATTATCCCACCAGTAATCCCTACTCCCCCAAAATCATACACAGGGATGTCTCTCCTCTTTCTCCAGATAAAACCAATAGGGAAGATCCCATGAGAACGCCATAAATTATTACAGTTCATGGTACAATAATGAGCAGGAACCCCCTTCTATGATAGTCTATGATTTCCCCAGAGGCATCAGTCCTGCAAATGCCATCATCAACAAATTCACAGAATTTATCTCAACCTAGCCCTAGTAATTCTGCAAAGGAAAGAGGTCAGCTTCAGATCAAGATCATATCACAAGCTGAAACATATTGCTACTATTGGCTTTCATAAATTCTGATGACAGCTCTCAACAGACAGGGTCTCTTGGTCTCTACTATACCTATGGAATCACACTCTCTCTGCCCTGGTATACTTGACATCATTTTCCTTTTTCACTCAAAATACTTCCTTTGTGTGCCTGAGGTCCTATTATTTATCTGTTCTTTTGGCTACCACTTGGGTTGCTCATACTCTCAGGTAGGTGATTATTATTATGATTATTAGAGATAATAATAGCTAATACTGATAGAATTGCATCTATAAGTAAGATCCATAAAATAGGACCTGAATTAATAATTATTCTCCACTTATAAGGGTAGCTATAAAATGGCTTTTGCTTAAGCTCCAAACCCCATATTAGAAAGTAATACTCTACAACAGTGTGTTGGGAGGTAAGCTCCTAGCCCTAAGCTAGGAAAGTGTCCTTCCTCTTTTGTGTTCCACATTGTGCCCTTATGCCATAAACAAAGATGCATATAGATACACAAGGGCAGGTCAACCTCACATGCTTATAAGAAATAATATTAAATCCAGCAAATGTATTCTTTAACAGAATACATTTTAGAATATAAACTGAAATAAGGTTACAGCAGTAACCTCAGTAACTTGAGGTAAGGTTATACCTTTGTTCCTCTAAGCTGGTTTATTTCACTTCATACTCCTACTGGAGTACAGGAGTGAGTTCCCACAATAAAATACACACAGTCACTTGTTCCTCCTAGTTTGTCCATTTAGTTAGAGGTCATCTGTCACGGTTTTAAAGAAGGGAGCTGCATATGGGGCAGACACAGGCCACTGCAAATTGGTTTAAATACAACCTCAGAAACTAACTAGCTCTGTGACTGTGTGACAACCAAATCTTTTCTCATTCCTCTTCTTTCTGGATTTTTTTTATGTTCTCGACCCTATCAATCACTATTTTCTCCTCAGTACTGTCACTTAACCTCTTTCTGTTTCCTCAACTGTAAAATATGGATAATAGCACTCACCTAAAAGGATTGTTGTGGGGATCAAATGAGAAAATATTTCTATAATATTCTATATTATACTAATATATTAATTATTATTATATTATTTAATAATTTAATAATATTATATTGGTAGAATTATAGCATGAAGTAGAATTTTATAGTATATAATATAATATTCTATATTATAGCATGATATAGAATATTCTATAATACCCTTCTCCTCTATTCTCTCACTTAAGCTCTAACTGTCTCAGTTTCCTCAACTGTAAAATAGAGATAATAACACTTACCTCAAAGGATTGTTGTGGGGATCAAATGAGATAATATTTCTATAATGTTTAGCACAATGCCTGTCATATAAGCACGTAATAAATGATTGTTGCTTTCCCCTTCCCTGCCTCAGTCTGGTTGCTGCCATGGGACAATTAACCAGGCAATCACTGCCTCTCCTGTCTTCTTTTCTCCTAGAGAATCCCCAAACTTGTCCTTCTCTGTGAATGGTGGGGGTGGAGGGGAGAGCTCAACCACCACCACTCCTCACCTTCAAGAGATAATCTCTTATTAGTTTCCTCTCTTCCCAAACTAAAAAAAAGTACAAAATCCCAGGGGAGCTTGTGGCGAGTTAACACTTTTCCAGGGGTTGTTACAGTATTTTGCTATGTACTTTCAATATTGTTTATCCACTGTCCAACATCTGTACTTCTGTAAAGTTAGTCATTTGATCCTTGCCATACAAGCATACCTGGCATTGAGTAAAGTATAGTGAATTAAATGTGATCCATTTCCTTAATCAGTCTTCAGAAGGAGAAAAAAAATTACTTTCATGAATATCCAACATTATTACTGAAAATATACTTAAAACTTCAAGGATTTGTGATTTCATTACTGTTGGTGTTCTTTCAAATGATGCAAATTCTATCCCATTCCCTTACTTCATTAGTTGAAATAATAGCTAGGAATTTATGTATGGTTTTAGGATTTGCAAAGCACTTTACAAATATTCTCTAATTCTATCCTCATAAGAATCCTATGAAGTGGGTACTGCTATTATCTCCATTTTACAGATGTGGAATCCAAGACAGAAGTTGAGTGACTTATCCAGGGTCACACATCTAGGAAGTGTATATGACTGAAGCTGAACTGAGATCTTGCTGACTCCAGATGCAGTACCCTAGTTGGTAGATAAATGGTTCTTATCTTGACCACTTGATGAACCAGTTCAATTCTATACTACCATTCTTAAGTTCCTTACCCTTTATCCTGTTTGTGATTTTGCCTCTCCTAGACACAGCCTTGGATTATTCCCACTATATGCTGTCTTTATTTCTATTTACATTCTGCTGAGTGAAGCTAGACAAAACCATGAAACTCTTTTGACTGGCTCCACTTTCAATTTAGGTTTCATAATCTCAATGGGTCCTCACTGCACAAAAGCAAGTATTTTGTAACTTCCCAATTGATTTACTATCCCATTTGCCATTGCAGCTTTTCCAAACTTTTACAACCTGCCTCAAACTCTCTATGGCTCCTCTTTTCCCAGCCATCTCAATTGAGAACCTCACTTCATATTTCACTGAAAAAAAAATGAGATCATTAGCTGAGAGTTTCCTTTTCTCCCTTGTTCTTTGTCTCACATCATTTAGAGGCCTTCCACCTTTATCTCATATGAAGAAATGGCCTTTTTGCCAAGGAAAATCCCTCTATAGAAATAAGTGATCCCATTACATCTTTTCTTTTTCCTTTTTTTTTAATTTATGGAATAAAACAAGTATTTCATAAAATAGTACAATAAAAAGATGATTGCATATGAACCTGCAAATCACAACGTGCTATTTCTTTCAAATATGCAACAAAATTATCATGTGTTTTTTTCTTTTTTTCTTCCTCTCCTCCACCCTAGAGATGGCTACCACTAGACGCAAATAGGTATGCATGTAAATATATATATATACACACATATATATACATATATGTATACACATGCATTTATGTATGTAAAATTAATCTATACATATTTCTATTTATCAGTTCTTCCTTTGGGTGCAGATAGCATCTTTCTTCATATGTCCTTTATAGTTAATTTGGATGTTTATAATAGACAAAATAAATTATTTCTTCAAAGTCATTCTTAAAACAATATTGCTCTTATTGTATACAATGTTCTCTTAATTCTGCTTATTTTGCTATTATTTCATTCAAGTCTTTCCCTGTTATTTTTTCTAAAATTATTGAGCTCATCATTTTTTTTTCTTTCTTTTTTTTCTTTTATTTTTTGCTAGACAATGGGGTTAAGTGACTTGACCAGGGTCACACAGCTACTAAGTGTTATGTGTCTGAGGCCTAATTTGAACTCAGGTCCTCCTGAATCCAGGGCTGGTGCTCTATCCACTGTGCCACCTAGCTGCCCCATAAGCTCATCATTTCTTATAGCACAGTAGTATTCCATCACAATCATATACTGCAACTTGCTCAGACATTCCCCAATTGATGGACATTGCTGCAGTTTCCAGTTCTTTGCCACCACAAAAAGAGCTGCTACAAACATTTAGAACATAAAGGTTATTTTCCTTTTCCCCTAATCATCTTTGGAAATAGACAAAAGTAGTGGTATTGCTGGATCAAAGAGTATATAGGTAGTTTAATAACTCTTTGGGCATAATTCCAGATTGTTCTCCAAAATGGTTTGGTCATTTTACAATTCCACCACCAATGAATGAGTGTCCCAATTTCTCCATATCCTCTCCAATGTTTGTCACTTTCCTTTTCTATCATTTTAACCAATCTGGTAGGTATAAAATGATATCTCAAGATTATAATCTGCATGTCTCTAATCAATAATGATTTAGATCACTTTTCTATGATTATAAATAGTTTTAATTTCTTCATTGGGAAACTACCCATTTGTATCCTTTAACCATTTATCATTTGGGGAATGATTCATATTCTTATAGATTTGACAAAGTTCTAATTACTATTTGTGAATTTCCCTCCATCTTATTTTTAATCACTATTTTCCTTCTTGACCTTTCTTTTACCCTATCTCTGTTACCTTATCTTTTCCCCTTACCCTCTTATTCCTTGTTTGCAATATCAGGTAGTGATCTATTTTACCCACCCCTTTAAAATTCCCTCACTTTTCTTCTCCCCCCACCATCAACCTAATCTTGTTCCATACATCCTTTTAAAAAATCCCTCTCCTATTCCACCCCCCTTTTTCTCCCCTCTCTAGAAGTTGAGAAGACTTCTAAACTTCTTCAGATGTACACTTCGTTTCCTCTTCAACCCAGATGAGAGTAAGGTCTCAACATTACCAGCTCCCTATCTCTGTTTCCTCTGTGTTAGTTCTTCCTTTCATGTTCTGTTTTTATGAGATAATTGTTCCATTTTACCTTTTCCTATGCAATTTTTTAGAATCACTCCATTATACCTTTTTTCAAACTACCATAGTAATGATAAATGATGACAGTTTTAAGAATACTGATAACATTCAATATATCATAAATAAACATTTTAACCTTTATCAGTGCTTTGCTCTTAGTCTCTAATGATTTCCTTATATTCCTTCTGGATATTTTGTCAATTTTTCCATTAATTCTGGTGTTTTTGTTATAAATATTTGAAAGTATTTTAGTTCATCAAATATCAATTTTTTTTCATTCAGGATTGTATTCAACTTTACTGGATAAGTTATTCTTAGGTACAACCCTAACTCCTTTGTTTTTTGCAATATAATGTTCCGAGACTTATGGTCTTTTAGTGTAGAAACTGCTAGGCCCTATGAAATCCTGATTGTTTTTTTTTTCCTACAGTATTTACTTTTTTTTTCTTGTTGATTGCAATATTTTCCTTTTAACCTGGGAATTTTAAAATTTGACTATGACATTGCTGTAAGTTTTCTTCCTAGGATCTCTTTCAGATAATGATTGGTGGATTCTTTCAATTTCTACTTTACCTTCTTGTTCTAGAACTTTAGGGCAATTTTCCTTAATAATTTCTAGTAATATTCTATTCAGATTCTTTTTTTGATCATATTTTTTTCAGGTAGCCACCTTACACCTATCAGTTGGCTAATATGACAGAAAAGGAAATTGATAAATCTTGGAAAAGATGTGGGAAAACTGAAACATTGATGAATTGTTGGTGGAGTTGTGAACTGGTCCAACCATTATGGAGAGCAATTTGGAGCTTTGTCCAGTGGGCTACAAAACTGTGCATACCTTTTGACCCAGCAATACCACCACTAAACGACCTATATGTACAAAACTGTTTATAGCAGCTCTTTTTGTGGTGGCAAGTTGAGTGGATGCCCATTAATTGGGGAATGGCTGAACAACTTGTGGTATATGAATGTCATGGAATACTATTGTGCTATAAGAAATGATGAGCAGGTAGATTTCAGAAAAACCTGGAAAGGCTAACATGAACTGATTCTGAGTGAAGTGAACAGAACCAGAAGAACATTGTACAGAACAATAGCAACATTGTGTAATTAATTATCATAGACTTAGCTCTTCTCAGCAATACAATGATCTAAGACAATTCCAAAAGACTCATGATGTAAAATGTTTACCACATCCAGAGAAAGAACTGTGAAATCTGAATGCAGATCAAAGCATATAGTATGTATTTTCCTTTTTTTTTGTTTGTTTTCTTTTGTTTCTTTTCTTTCTCATGGTTTTTCCCTTTTCTTCAGATTCTTCTTTCACAGCATGACTAATGTGGAAATATGTTTAACATGATTGTTCATGCATAACCTAGTTCAGATTGCTTGCCATCTTGGGAAGGGGAGAAGGAAGGAAGGGAGGTAGAAAAAATTTGGAACTCAAAATTTTACAAAAAACTTATGTTGAAAACTATCTTTATATGTAATTGGAAAAAAATAAAATACTATTAAGAAAAAAAAATAACTTTCAGGTAGTCTGACAATTCTTGTATCGTCTGTCCTTGATCTATTCTCCAGATCAGTTGTTTTTCTTTTTCTTTCTTTTTTTTTTTTTGGCTTAGGCAATTGGGGTTAAATGACTTGCCCAGGTCACACAGCTAGTAAGTGTCAAGTGTTTGATCTGAGGCCGGATTTGAACTCAAGTCCTCCTGACTTCAGGGCCAGTGTTCTATCCATTGCACCACCTAGCTGCCCCGATGAGTTGTTTTTCTAATGAGATGTTTCAGACTCTGTTTTAGTCTTTCTAATTTTATTATATTTTGGTGTCTTATAATGTCTTTTGATTCCATTTGCCCAATTCTAGTTTTCAAGGAGTTATTTTCTTCCTTAAGATTTTGTGCAGGAGCCACGATGGTGGAGTAAGAAGTAAGTCGCTCTTACCCTCCTGTATTAACCTCTAAAAGCCTAGAAAATATCACCCATGGAAAAACCCTGGAACAGCTGAACCAGAAGAGGCAGTGCAGCAGTCCAGTAGCCCAGGTAGCTTGAGGGATTAATGGGAAAGGCCCCTCTTGCCCTGGGGGAAGGGAAGCACTACAGAACAGGAGGTGTCCCAGCAAGCTAGTGAAAAGCCCCACCTCAGCATACCAGGAGGAGATCCTGAAACCCAGGTGGTGGAGTAGGCAAACAGAAACACCTGGACCCCCAAGTGCCTCAATGAGAGCTGGGGAACTGGTGGAAACCAGTGTGGAAAACCACCAAGTGCCTTGGCATTCTGCAGCAACTGGGTCTCCCAGTGCCTCAGGAAAACTAAGGGAAGCAGCACTCTAAAGGTCCCCAATCAGATAAACACCCTGCAACATTCATCTGAAAGGAGTTGAAGAAAGCAAAAGGAAAGGAAAAGCAGGCAACTTCCAGAAACCAGACTACCCAATCCTACCCCTCGAGTTCCAGTGTTGCTGATTCCAGGCCAATACCAGGTAAGCTACCAGAATCCTACAGCCTCCAACTGCCAACATCACTGGCCCCAGCACACAAAACCAGTGACCAGGCCCTAGGCTCCTGACACAAGAAGCTTGGGTCAGTGCTCCCTGCTCCCCAGCAGAAGAGCTCAATCTCTGTAAAGGTCAGAAAATAAGCAAATGCCATGAGCAAAAAGAAACATATGATAGATTCATATTATGGGAACAGTAAAGATGAAGACAGAAATTCTGAGAGGACAACATTGTCAACAAACCCACATCTGGAACCTCAAAATGGAATATGAACTGGTCTGAAGCCCAAAAATCTTCTTAGAAGAGTTCAAGAAGGATTTTAAAAGTCAAATGAGAGAGGTAGAAGAAAAAATGGGAAAAGAAATGAAAAGTATGCAAAAGAGAGTCAATAACATGGAAAAGGAAGTACAAAAATTAAATGTAGAAAACAAGTCCTTAAAAAATTCAATTGCCTAAAAAGAGAAAAAAGAAAAAAATATAATTGGGCAAATGGGGAAGGAGGTACACAATCTAACAGAAGAAAATAATTAGCTAAATATTTTAACTGGGCAAATGAAAGCTAATGACTCTATGAGAGAACAAGAATCAGTCAAACACAAGATAGTGGAGTAAAAGCAGTGACTTGCTTGAGCTCTCCCCAAAACCCATACAAATACCTGTAAAAAATAGCTCTAAACAAATTCTAAAGTAGCAGAACCCACAAAAAGACACAAAAAGTTTGGCATGGGTGTGCAGGGAAAACAGGCCTCAGCAAACCTAGAGCAGGCCCCAGAGAACTGAATCACAGGCAGCTGTGGTGGTTTCCAGACTCCTCAACCCACAAACACCAAAGACAACTTAGAAGGTCAGTGGGAAAAGTCTGTGTCTGCAGTGAGAGAGGAGCCTGGTCCCAGGGCCAGTACCCAAGCATGGCCCTGGAGCAGTGGATGCTTCCGGAGCTTCTGGCTCACAAAATAAAGTTGGAATCCAGTGGCTGATCAGAGGGAGATTGCAGGGATCTCTTTGTTGGTGCAGGATTTTCTTGCTTTGCCCTGCTTGAATCTGGGTCACAGTTCTGGGTGGTGGTCCTGGGGTGAGGAGGAGGCCTAGCGTGGTGGAGCTTGTATTGGCAGTGGAGAGGGAATCCTCCTCACAGTTCCAAGACAGAAAAGAGTGCTTGTGGTCACTCATAGAGCAGAACGCAGGCCAGGAAAGGAGTAAACACCTCACAATTGATCATAGCACCTTGGAGGAACTGAAAAGTCACAGGTCCCTAGATGTATTTCTGAAAACATCTGGACAAAACCCTCAAAGCTTGGGACAGTACATTCTCCAAACTGGAAGCAGACCCCTACCTTAAAAAAGAGTTTATAACTCAAGTAATTGTCTGGGATCATGAGCAAGCAGCGTAAGAACAGTCAGACCATAGAATCTTACTTTGGTGACAAAGAAGATCAAAATGTACAACCAGAAGAAGACAACAAAGTCAAAGCTCCTACATCCAAAACCTCCAAGAAAAATAAGAATTGGTCCCAGGCCATGGAAGAGCTCAAAAATTGTTTGAGAAGCAAGTAAGAGAAGTAGAGGAAAAACTGGGAAGAGAACTGAGAGTGATGGAAGAAAATCATGAAAAACAAGCCAACAGCTTGCTGAAGGAGACCCAAAAAAATTCTGAAGAAAATAACACCTAATAAAAATAGCCTAACCCAAATGGCAAAAGAAGTCCAAAAAGCCAATGAGGAGAAGAATGCCTTCAAAATCAAAATTGGCCAAATGGAAAAGGAAGTCCAAAAGCTTATTGAAGAAAATATTTCCTTAAAAATCAGAATGGAGCAATTGGAAGCTAGAGACTTTATGAGAAATAAAGACAACTGTAAAACAAATCCAAAAGAATGAAAAAAATAGAAAACAATGTGAAATATCTCATTGGAAAAACAACTGACCTGGAAAATAGATCCAGGAGAGATAATTTAAAAATTATTAGACTATCTGAAAGCCATGATCAAAAAAAAAGAGCCTAGACATCAGCTTTCAAGAAATAATCAAGGAAAATTGCCCTGATATTTTAGAACCAGAGGGCAAAATAGAAATGGAAAGAATCCACCAATCTCTTCCTGAAAGAGATCTCCAAAGGAAAACTCCTAGGAATATTGTAGCCAAATTCCAGAGTTCCCAGGTCAAACAGAAAATATTGCCAGCAGCCAGAAAGAAACAATTCAAGTATTATGGAAACACAATCAAGATAACATAAGATTTAGCAGTTTCTACATTAAGGGACCAGAGGGCCTGGAATAGATTATTCCAGAGACTTGGATTTTAACCAAGGATCAACTACCCAGTGAAAATCAGCATGATCTTTTGGGGATGAAGATGGATATTCAACAAAATAGGGGACTTCCAAACCTTCCTGATAAAAAGACCAGAGCTCAACAGAAAATGTGATCTTCAAATACAAGACTCAAGAGAGATATAAAAAGGTAAATGGGACAGAAATAAACAACATGTTATTAATAAGGGCAAACTGTTTACATCCCTACAAGGGAAGATGACACTTATAACTCTTGAGAACTGTATTGTTATTACACCACATTAAAGGGGTATACATAAAGGGGATGGATATAAGTTGACTTTGATGTAATAAGAAAAAAACCAGATTTTGTATCTCCTTTTCTAATTGCTTAACTTTCTTTTCATAATTTTCTTGGATTTTTTTCTAACTTTTCCTCATCCTCTCTTACTTTATTTTTAATTCTTTTTTTATTTTCTTCCTTATGATTTTGTATCTTTTTCCAATTGTTTAACTTTACTTTCATAATTTTCTTGAATTTTTTTTAATATTTTTTCCTCATTCTGCTCCCTGTGGTACCCTACTCACCAGCTGTGTGCTTGCTCCTCCTCACCCACAACCACAGCCAGGGATCACACTTGGTCAGCACTGCTAGGCCTGACTTCTGGAAACAGCAGGTATCAGTCTTCCCTCACTCAGCTGTTTGCTGTTCCTTAGATGACAGTTTGTAAGGTGAAAGTTCTTGAGGCTATGAGGTAAAAGTTCCTGAGGTGAAATTTCTAGAGGCTGTGAATGATGTGAAAGTTGAAGTAAAATTTCTTGAGGCTTAGGCTGCTTAATGCTGTTTATTGATTCAGTGGAGTCAGTCTAGAAGTGTTTACACTTCACTCAGACCAAATCTCAGCCCCTGGAGTCTTCTCTGAGGTCCTCTCAAGATGTCGTTGGAGGACAAGTGCTTTATCCCTTTATTTTTCTCTACATACGTTTCATGGAGATTTCTTGCTTGTGAAGGCAATCTGGAGAACCTGGAAATTTCTGACCTACACCACCATCTTCCCAGAATGCCCCACATCTTTTTTTTCACCAGTATATTTCTCCATCTATTATCCCTACTCTTTATCTAATCTATTTCTCCCTATCTACTCATTGCTTCATTACTATCTACAAAAAATGTCAATGTCTCCTCTATCCTCAAAAAAATGCTTCGCTTGATCTATCCATCCCTACTATCTATCATCCTCTATCTTTCTTCATTTTTATGACTAAACTTCTTGAGAAAGCTGTCTGCAATAGATGTCTCCACTTTCTTTCTTGTCATTCTCTTGATTTCCTGCCATCTGGTTTCTGATCTCATCATTCAACTGAAACAGCTCTCTCCAAATTTACCATTGATGTCTTAAGCACCAAATCTTTTCTCAAGTCTCATCCTATCTTGATTTTTTTTTGGCTACCTTTAACCTTGTCAATCACTCTCTTTTCTTTGATATGCTTATTTTTTCTAGATTCTCATGACCCTCCTTTCCTGGTACTCTTCCTACCTGCCTAACCACTCCTTTTCAGTCTCCATTACTCGAACTTTGTCTAGGTTGTAACCACTAATCATGGGTGCCTCCACACCCCAAGAATCTATCCAGGGGCCTGTTCTCTTTTCTCCATACACTTTAACTTAGTGATATCATCAGTTCCTATGGATTCATTACCATCTCTTTGTGGATGATACTCAGATCTATTTACCCAGCCTTAATTTCTCACCTGACCTGTAGTCTCACATCTCCAACTGCTTCTTGGATGTAACAAACTAGATGTCTCACAAACACCTCAAACTCAGCATATCCAAAGTTGAACTCATCTTTCCCCAAATCCCTTCTCTTTTCCTAGGTTCCTCATTGCTGTCAAAGGTATCACTATCCTCTCAGTCACCCAGATTCACAATTTAGGTTTTCTCAACTTCTCACTCTCTCAGATTCCACATCTAATCATTTGTCAAGTACTGTTATTTATACCTTCATGATATCTCTCCTAGATGCCCCTTTCTCTTCTCTGACTCTGTCACCACCTTGCTCAGGCCCTTATCACATCATGGCTGGACCAATACAATAGCCTTCTCATTTATCTTCCTACCTCAAGTATCTCCCCACTCTAGTCCATCCTTCACTCAGCTATCTAAGTGATCTTCCTATAATTTTACATAGTACCATGTTCCCCTCCCCATCTCCAACTTTATAAACTCTAGGGGCTCCCTATTACTCTCATAATCAAATATGTAGTAATCTGGTTGTCCTTCAAAGCCCTTTGTAACCTGGTCCTTTCCTGTTTCCAGCCTTACTCGTCTCCACATACCTTAAACAAGACACTCCATCTCTCAACTTGGCACATTTTCACTGGCTGTCCCCCATATCTGAAAATCCCTTCCTTCCCATCTCTATCTCTTGGCTTACCTGGCCTTTAAGTTTCAGCAAAAATGCCACCTTCTTCAAGAAGCCTTTCCTGAACCCCCTTAATGCTAGTGTTTTCCCTCTGAAATTATCTCCAGTTTATCATTCTATCTGCATGTTTTTTTTCTATAGTTCTTTTCATGTTGGTCTCCACCTCATTAGACTGTGACCTCCTCAAGAATAGGAACTGTCAATTTGCCTTTCTTTGCATACCCTGTTTATTTTAGTATCTGGTACATAAGAGGTGTTTAATAGATACTTGTTGACTTGAGTTTTGATGGTCAACAAATTCAACAACTGGTAGCTAAATTATAAGGGTGTCAATACTTGGACTTAGAGATGACAGACACACATTCCATCACTGGGTCAGGATTAGAAAAGTTCATATCTTGTTAGTATCTACCAATGTTGCTTCCATAACCTGATTTCCTCACTATGCTATAATGGGAACTAAGATAAGAATATTAGTGTGGACACTGAGACATAACACATGGGAAAAAAATCTTTTCATTTGATACATGGAGTGGCTACACAATGCAAAAGGTACAAGAGTGTGGTACTCTTCCCAAATTAGCTTCTTTCTTCCAAAATATTCAGCAACATTTCCAAAGTTTCTGACTGTCATACTGATATCAACAGGAGAATCACCATCTACTTTATATATGTTTTAGATATCCTTTGGGCCCACTCTCTGAGGGCCAGACATTACATCACCCCCTCAGGGTGCCAGACTATCCTAAGGAATATGTTGGTGCTTTTTTTTCCCTAATGTAATTCACTGAAGTCCCCTCTGCCTGAATTTCTTTTCATTGTTTAGGAAGCAGTAACTAGAACTCAAGTTAATTTAACCACTTGGCATCAACTGGCAATTTTTTTTAACTTTTTTTTTCTGTTCAAAGTTCTCTCCCTCCCTGCCTCCATCCCTTCATTTCCCAACCATTGAGAAGATGATTAATTGGCTTTTACAAAAGGATTTTATCCCCATTATACTGTGAGTTTCTCCAGAGCAGGGTTTTTTTTGTCTTTCTTTGTATCCCTAGTGCTTAGCACAGTGCATGACACATAGTAGGTGCTTATTAAATGCTCATTGACTAGAATTTCTGTGAGGAATACTTCAAAGATATAGCAAGAACAAATACACAAACATTTTTCTTAGAACCTCAGGGACAAAATTCCCCCTACATTGTTTTGGTCTCCAGGAGATGGCGAGGGTGTGATGGTGGGGGTAGGTTAGACTTAAATCTTAGTTCAGTTCCTATCTAGCTTTGGTTCCACCAAGAACACATACAAAGGCAAATTAACTGAGGTCTATCCAGGGTCCCCTCTAGCTGTTCAAAATACTTGCATAGTATAGAACAAACTGTTGACTGGCTGACTGAATTTTTCATTTTGCTATGATCTGTTTTGGCCAGTTACTGTATAATCTCATAAATTCAGTTCTTCTATGTTAATCAACCCCTCCAGACTCTAGGGGGTAGTTATCCTTAAGAACTTAAGCCTAGGGGTGAGCTGCTTCCTTTGTTGGTGAGCCAATACAATTTTACCTAGTTTACTATACCTATCAGTCTCCAGACCATACTCTGCTTTTCATAGAATCCAGTGACCCACCCTAACCATCTTACCATATGCTCTAACATTAATTTCCCCATACCCTCCATTTTATGCTTTAAATCCCCCTGTTCTAGGCAGTTATCAAATAAATAATATTATTACTTCTAGAAATGGAATGTCAATTAATTGCCTTATGTCCCAATTCATAATCCCCAAAATTCTTCAGAATAAAACACTATTCCCTAGCCACTACTATCCTAAATATCTTGTATCCTTCTATTGGAATGTAATATCTCAGAGGACAGAGACTGTCTTATTATTATTTGGATTTCCAGTGATTAGCATAGTGTCTGGAATATAACAAATGCTTTTATATTCATTCTTAATTAAATCCTAATCTATCCTAATTAAGCTTGTTCTTTCACAAAACCTATCACAATGTAATGCACACACTTTATATTTAGTCAGTTCATAGATGATTGGCTGTGAGTACATGCCTACAATTTCTCATTGGTTTGTCTTGTTATGCCTTTGAGTATTTAGCTTGATAATTTACTTTATGATAGATGTGAAAATCTAATATTTTAAGTGAGAGTACTTTTGTGTGTACTAGAATGTGACATCAGAAGACCTGTGTTTGAATCTTAACTCTGCTATTTGCTACCTGTGTGTTTTTGGACAAGTCTCTTAATCTCCCTTACCCTTGGTTTTATTATCTATACAATTAGAAGGATAATCTATTTCACATAAATGAAGTCAGATCAAAATAATTGGAAAAAATATCAGTTGCTCATGGGTAGACTGAGCTAATATAATAAAAATGACAATTCTACCTAAATTAATTTACTTATTCACTGATGGTATGGCCATCAGTGCCATACCAATCAAACTACCAAAAAATTATTTTCTAGTGACAGAAAGAAACAATAACAAAATTCATCTGAAAGGACAAAATCTCCAGAATGTCAAAGGAACTAATGAAAAGAAATTCAAGGGAAGGTTGTCTAGCTGTACCTGATCTTAAATTGTATTATAAAGCTGCTATTAGCAAAACTACTTGGTACTAAGAAATAGAGTGGTGGATGAGCAGAATAGGTTAGGTATGCAAGATACAACAGTCAATGACTATACTAATCTACTATTTGATAAATCCAAAGACTCCAGTTTCTGGGATAAGAAATCACTATTTAGCAAAAGCTGCTGGGAAAACTGGAAAAATGTATGGCAGAAGACCAACATCTTATACCAAGATAAAGTCAAAATGGGTACATGATTTAGATACTAGGACTGATACTATAAGCAAACTAGAAGAACAAGAGAACATTATGAAATGCAAAATGGACCATTTTGATTACATTAAATTGAAAAGTTTTTGCACAAATAAAGCCAATGCATCCAAGATTAGGAGGGAAGCAGAAAACTGGGGGGGGGGGAGGCTTACAACCACTGTCTCTGATAAAGGCCTCATTTCTAAAATATATGGAGAACTGAGTCAAATTTATAAGAATACAACTCATTCCCCAACTGATAAATAGTCAAAGGATATGAACAGTCGGTTTTCAGAAGAAGAAATTAAAGCTATGTATAGTCATATAAAAAAAGTTCTAAATTACTATTCATTAGAGAAATGCAAGTCAAAATTACTCTGAGGTACCACATCACACTTATCAGATTGGCTAACATTACAAAACAGGAAAATGATAAATGTGGGAGAAGATGTGGGAAAATTAGAAACTAATACATTGTTGGTGGAGTTGTGAAATGATCCAACCATTTTGGAGAGCAGTTTGGGAACTATGCCCAAATGGCTATAACATTGTGCATACACTTTGATTCAGCAATACCACTTCTAGGTCTTGTATCCCAAAGAGATCATAAACATGGGAAAAGGACCCATGTGTACAAAAATATTTATACCAGCTCTTTTTTTGATGGAAAAAAATTGGAAATTGAGGGCATGCCCATCAATTGGGGAATGGCTGAACAAGTTGTGGTATATGAATGCAATGGAATACTATTGTGCTATAAGAAATGATGAGCAGGCAGACTTCACAAAGAACTTGTACAGACTTACATGAACTGATGCCGAGTGAAATGAGCAGAACCAGGGGAACATTTTACACAGTAACAGCCACATTATGGGATGACTGACTTTGATAGACTTGGCTCTTCACAACAACACAAGAATCTAAGACAAATCCAAAAGATACTTGATGGAAATTGCTATCCACACTCAGAGAAAGAAATATGGAGTGTGATGAAATATGGAGCAGATGAAAGCATGCTATTTGCTCTCCTTTTCCTCTGTTGTTTTGTTTTATTGCTTCATTTTCATGGTTCCTCCCATTAGTTCTAATTGTTCTTTATGTCATGACTAATGGGAAAATATGCTTAACATGAATGTATAAGTAGAGCCTCTATCAGATTGTACTCAGTCACAGGGCAGGGAGGAGGAGAAGTGGGAAGGGGAGATCAAAATCTTATGGAAGTGAATGTTGAAAACTAAAAATTAATTAATTAATTTTAAAAAGAAGGATAATCTAGATGATTTCTATGATGCTTTCAAATTCTAAATTCTACCGCTCACTTTCTTTGTCAGCATCCAAGGCACAAAACAGGCTGCTGGCCAGGGTTCTGATATTCTGATATTCCCGGGGAATCAGGCATTCTGAAACCAGGGTAATACAGGAAAACAAGTAATTCTCATGGTGCCATTCTTACTATTGAGGAGTACTTAGATGACATAATGTTGTAGATGTGTGTTGTCTTTAAGAATCAACATGAGACTTTCCTCTTTATCTAATTATTACATTTAACTTTCTACTTCCCTTATGCTTATGATTTCCTAACTTTATAAGTGTTTTTGTTTTTTGTTGTTTTTTGTTTTGTTTTGTTTTTTTGTTTTGTTTTGTTTTTTTTTTACTGAGTATAGACCTTTACAGGATTTTCTCCCTTAAAGTACTCATTGTCAGGAAGAGTATGGGGGGGGGGGGGAAGTATCCATTTCACTTCCAGTGTTGTCATTTTTGTGATTCATCAGTCAATTTAAACTGTTACCATTGGCTCAAGATATGATTGTTACATATTTTGTTTTGTTTATTATGAAAGATAGCACTCCTATCATAGAAAGTCTTCCTAACTTCAGGCTGAGCACTCTCTTTACTGCACCAACTGGCTGCCATTGATTGACTATCAAAACTTAACAATAAAAAAGATAATGGGGCACAAAGAGGCAGAACATTCACCTCTCTCTCTTTCAAACTCAGGGTCCCTTTTGCTCATGCAGTCCAAAGTTCAATCCTGGGGTAGACTCCTTTTCTAATACTCTTTAGTTCATTAACTAGGCAGCTAGATGGAGCAATGGATAGAGTAGCAGGTCTGGAGTCAAAAAAACTCACCTTCCTGAGTTCAAATCTGGCCTCAGATACTTAGGTGTGTGACCCTGGGCAAGTCATTTAACCCTGTTTGACTCTGTTTTCTCATCTGTAAAATGAGCTGGAAAAGGAAATGGCAAACCACCCCACTATCTTTGCCAAGAAAACTTAAATGGGGTGATGAAGAGTTGGATACTACTGAAAAATAACTCAACAACTTAGCTCATTAAGCACATAATTCAGTGCCCTGGGAGGAAATTGCTTAAGACTTAGGTTTTGTTTCATTTCTAGGGTCAACCCAAAGGAGAGGGCAGAAAAATAGTCAGTATAAAAAATAAATCAAGCATGGGATAGTCATTTGTTTCCTACACTCTAAAGTAATGTCGACACAAAACACAAATGCACACTGACAGAAAGATAAAGCAGAATTATGTCATTTAACTTATAACTTCTATGATATTCTCCTAGAAAGTTGACACTTAAATCTAGCCAGGAAAGCAGTCTGTGGGATGGTTGATTAGGAACTGCTGCGTTTTACCTCATGCACTATGCACTGTCCCTCATCAAAGTCCATGTCTTCTGGTAAATAATCCAAGACTGGGCTTCTCATCTTGTTTTTTTTTTGTATTTTTTAATGTAGAATTCTGTACCCCTTCACCCCTGTGAGTGTTACCCTAACAGGCCAGGACTTTTGGACCACTTAAATTTAGAAAGTTGCCTCCAAGTAAGGATATATCCATATCAAGATTGTTACTCACTTCCTATTTGAGGAAAGGAAAAAATGAAGCAGAAAAGGAAACCAGTGGCTCAAGATCAAGCTGAACCCCCTACTCTAGGTGAACAGTCAACATGCTGAAGAGACGGGCCACTCTATCTGATCCTTCAGAGTAAGTCCCAGAGCTACATGATGCAACTGTCAGGCTCAAAAACAGAGGCAGGGGCAGAATTATTTCCTTTTTAACATTCCAATGAGTCACTGGATCTTTCTGTTCATTTGCCAGCCATCCACAAAGAACCTGACTGCTTATCACATATGGGCAGCAAAAAGCAACTTGGACATTCATCATATCAAAAATCCCAACCCTGATATACCACAAATAATTCACTGGAATCAGTAAGTGTAGTTTGACACATGCCCTGTACAATCACTTGTTACAAAAGCATTAGATAATATGATAATAGATTTGGAGCTCAACTCAAGTCCAACTATTCCAACTTTCTTATATTACAGATAAGGAAATTGAAACTCAGGGCAATTACATCCTTAGATAAACTTATGTTCTGATTCTTGTTCATGGTCACAGAAGTAGTAAAGATTTGAACTT
Organism: Vombatus ursinus; assembly: GCF_900497805.2. Lineage (NCBI taxonomy): Eukaryota > Metazoa > Chordata > Mammalia > Diprotodontia > Vombatidae > Vombatus > Vombatus ursinus. The sequence goes on along the minus strand of NW_020954619.1, from coordinate 44,307,997 downwards.
GGATGCTATGACTCCAGAGCCAGTATTCCCTTCTCAATGAAACAAAAGAAGTAACTTGTTCCTTAAGATTGTAAGTCTAGTTTGCAAAACTAATAGATGAAGTTTTTGGTGAGCACACATATTAGTGTGGCTCTTTACAAATTTTTAAGCAATAAAATTATTAAATAATCAAACAAGCTATTTCTGTTCTTTCCAAGATACATTTAATGCCATAAAAAAATGTTTTTGAAATTTCACACAACTTCTAGGATTTTGATGTCTTAGGTTTCTAATTTCATAAGATTTTCTATTTTTTATATGCAAAATTGTTTTGAAAAGCAAATTTAATTCAGAGAACGCATTCTAAATAAGGACTAGGCAAGCAATGAAAGGAAAGTGCTCTCACTTGAAGATTGAAGACTTGGTAAACTTCAATTCTATTGAAGCTCAAAGTTCAGAAAATTGGAGTTCTCTTCCAAAATCTGAATGGATAGTTTGAAGTAGCTCCCATTCCAAACATGAGGAGCCAAGGCAACCTATCAATCAGCATAATATAATGGGAAGAAGTTGAATTTTGAATCAGAGACCTTGTGTTCAAATGCCAGCTCTATCGTTTACTACATATGTGACCTTGGGCGAGTCTAGAATCTCTAGAATCTTGGTTTCTTCATCCATACACTGAGAAAATTAGACTAGGTAATGTCTAAGGTCATTTTCAATTCTAAATCTATGAGCCTAAACTGGAGGCGTCTAATTATTTTTCTCATGCCAACTGGAAGTTAGCTTTGAAGAAGGTTTTGCTATGCTAAAGAACAGATAATTAAATTAGGTTGAACATATTTTTTAAGCATTAAATTTCACATTTGACAATCATTATCACAATAATATTTCCTTGTATAATATATATGTACATATATATAAGTATATATACATATATATGCGTGTGCATCTGTATATGTGCTTATCTGCATGTGCATATATGTGTATATGTGTGTGTATTTGGAATTTGGTTAAGCTTGCAGTCCCCTTCTCAGAATAATGTTTTTAAATGCATAAAATAAAATCCATAGAGTTGCAAAAGAAACCAATTATATTGAAATAGTTATTAATTTTTTTTTAAATATCAAGCCTACAGACCCCAGTTTAAGGACTCCTGCTATAGTAGAAAGAGTGCTAGACTTAGAATAAAAATACTGTCTTCGCATCTTTGATCTACTGTTTATTATCTATATGATAGACAAATCCCTTCACCTCTGTGAATCTCTGTTGCATTATCAGTAGTAGGGATAATAATATTTAAACTCAAATGGGTTGATGTTGGAAGAGTTATTTGCAAACTATAATAATAGTAGTAGTAGCCATAGTAGTAACAGTGGCAGTAGTAGCAGTAATAGCATTAGTAGTAGTAATAGTAGTAGTAGTAGTAGTAGTAGTGGTAGTAGCGGTAGTAATTGTTGTTGTTGTTGTTGTTGTTGTTGTTGTTGTTGTTGTTGTTGTTGTTGTTGTTGTTGCTATGGCTGCTGTTGTTGTCATAGTCATAGTAGTCATGGTACTCATATCTGAAACTGTTCTTACACTTTTAGGCTTTACATCCAACATATCTCTCTCTTCTCAATCCTACTATTCCCATTCATTTCCACCAATCTCTGGGATCCCCAAAAGGAAGTAGAAATGCCTGTGTAGACAGTAATCAGTACAGTGGATAGAGTGACAGGCCTGGAGTCAGGAAGACATGAGTTTAAATCCAGCCTCCAAAACTTACTAGTTATTTAACCATAGTAAGTCATTCAACGTCTGTTTGCCTCAGTTTCCTCATCTGTAAAAGGGGGATAATAATAGCAATTACTTCCCAATGTTACTGTGAGAATCAAATAAGATAATAATTGTAAAAGACTTAGCACATTGCCTGATACATAGTAAGTGCTAAATAAATATTTGTTGTTGTAATGATGATGATGATGATAATTAATAATAATGAGAGGAGGTATCTCTGTCACCTGTGTTTATAGGGCTGGCTCTTTAAGTGTCCAAACATGTTCCTGAAGCTGTAATTGGGGGTGAAATTTATCCTAGAGCTGATCTTTCCTTCTTGTTACTCTCTTTCCACTAAAAAATTGGTTCTTCTTCCCTTTAACAGTGTTTGGATAAAAAGGTGAAGAATCGTTTGTAATTGAGAAAGAATGGGGAGAGGGTGGTTATGAGGCTTTAATCAACTCTAATTTAAAACTTGGCCTTTCAGTAATGCCTAATCTAGATCCTGAACATTAAGGAGGCCTTAATTAGGACTTTGATTATTTGATGGCCTCTCAATCCTAACTTTGAGCCATAACCATTTGGTGAAACTTTATTTAGGTCACTTTGTTGATCCCAGTATTAGTTATCTGACATTGAAAATTATTTTCATAAGTGACTGCCCACACCACATTTGGAGCCTTCTTTTTATTAGGGAGCAGCTAGATAACAATTACACTGCCTACTTCACTGGACTGTTGTAAGTTTATTTTTCTGTGAAGTACATATTTTTATAGGAAGCTGGACCTCAAGTCAGCAAAACTCATCTTATTGAATTCAAATCCAGCCTCAGACATTTATCAGCTATGTGACCCTGGGCAAGTCATTTAACATAGTTTACCTCAATTTCCTCAACTATAAAATGAGCTGGAAAAGGAAATAGAAAACCACTTCACTATCTTTGCCAAGAAAACCCCAAATTGGGGTCATTAAGACTCAGACATGACTGAAACAACTCAACGACAACAATGAACAACATAAAAACTTTTTGTCAGCATTAGTATCTTTTAGCCTGTGTGTTGTATTGAGATAGATGTATTCATTTTCTTTAAAAGCAGTTCAAAGCCTGGAACTTTGGAGACCCCAAACTGTAAGTCATGTTTCTCTCTCCTGGTTCCTAGATGATGATTTAAACCATCTTCCCATGTGCAACTACACAGAACCTATAGCTTAAAGAAGAAAGATCTCTGATCTATACCTTGAGCTCTTTTCTGTCTGCTATAAACCACAACATGACCTTGAGGATTACTTTTTCCTTTGAGTCTCAGCTCTCTCTCTGGTGAAATGAGGGGTTTAGCTCTGAGTTCTAAGGGTTTTTTCAGATCTAAAATCCTATGAAGCTCAAAACTGCAGGAAATTTCCTGCTAATACAGAAGAAAAAAAGTTAGTCTTTGCTTCTGCAGATTTTTTTCTTAATTTGAAACACATATATTCTGGCTTGGGGAACTAGGTGCAACACCCATCTGTTTAGTCAATCATGTGCCAGATGGATGTGGGAGGACCAGGAAGTGTATGACCACAGTCTTAGATAATAATAAATATTTAAATGTGTATTTGTTCTTAGTAATGAATTCAGAAGCTGATTGTACTTCATTAATTTCAATAATAACAATAATGTACATGAGCAGGGAATTTGTACCTTGGGCAGAACATGTTGAGAGTCACTCATCTTGCCAGGATTCTTTCAGAAGAAAGCTGAACCTGAGATCTCACATTCATCTTTCATGAGAAACTCTTGTGCACTTGTCCTCATTTTTTGTGATGGTATGATGTTACACATCATTTTGAATTTGAACTTCTCTCTCTTCAAGTGTTTACAGAAATAAAGTTTGCTCTGATGGAAAATGCAGAGGACTTGGGTGCTAGAAGACTGGGGGTCCAGGCCCAGCTCCAAAACTTACTATGTGTCTGTGGAGAAGTCACTTTATCCTCTGTGAACCACCATTTCCTCGCATGGAAATCAGAGAAAACAATTACATTGCTTACCTCACTGGGCTGTTATAAGCTTATTTTTCTGTGAAGTGTATATTGTTATCCAAATATGAGTTCTGTTAGCCCCACGAAATTTAATTCTAGATAAGTAAATGCTCTCTTCCGTTGAAGATCACACCAATATTACACAACTTATGATATGAACATAAGACTGTAGAGGCAGATCTGGAAGGAGCCTTAGAGGCCAGGTAGTCCGGCCCCCTCCCTTTACAAATGAAGACATTGAGGCCCATGGAGGAATTCTTCAAGATCGCGCAGATTACAAATGTCTGAGGTAAGACTCAAATCCAGATCTTTTTATTCTACAATCAATATCTTTTCCCCTGAACCTCTAGTTTTAGAAAATAGATGAGCACAGAGAGGTAAAGAATCTTGCCCAGAACTGCAAAGCCAATGAATGTCAGAGGTAGGAACTAATTCAGTTCTTCTTATTTCTGGACTGTTTTTATGTATGCATGCATGTATGCATGTATGTATGCATGTATGTGTGTGTATGCATGTATGTATATTTGTGTGTTGGTGCTTGCTATAAGTGTATTCTGACTTTATGCCCATGCATCCCACTTTAATTATATTTAATTATCTAAGAATATAACCCAAATTTATGAGGGGGAAGGTTTTCTAAGATGCTTGTGTTTACTATATGTTTCTGTATCTGTGTATAAAAACATGCATATATATATGTAACAGATAAACAGATATATTAATACAAACTTATATATGTATATATTTATATATGTTTGTGTATGTGTATATATATGTGTGTGTGGTGTGTGTGTGTATATATATATATATACATATATTTATATATTATATAATATTTGGAGAGATAGATTTGGAAATTGTCTTTGTCTTCCAAAGCACACAAGTAACAAAAACATCGCACCAAAATGATTGGGAATTAATGCGAGTTGAGTAAATTCAGAAAACATAATTGGGGATATTATCTATTTATCTAGTTATACTATGAAGTATAGTGATGGTGTAAGTACATCATGTTAAACTACATAAGTTCATCAAATCCATTTATTTCGTACTTTTTTAATGGGAGAATTTCTTTAAAACTTTGTTTCTGCAAAAAAAAAAGAATTATGTCATTACTATTAAGTATGTGTGGTGGTGAGAGGGAAGGCATTGTTGATTAGTACACTCTTATCAATTAATTTCCACTCACATTAATAAGGGACAAATAATAGAGACAATGAAATATTAAATGAAGCCTTAAAAAAGGAATTTCTACTCTCATGCCTTTTTGAAGTATGTGGATATTATCCTCCAGTCAAAATCAATGAAATCAGAGAGCAGCTAGCCAAGACTCAGATGTGGGCCTCTTGACTCTTTAAAAAGCAGGATAGCATCTCTCTGGAGTCAATTGAGATTGTAGATAGATGTAAGGGGTATGAGTTCTGGCAAAACAAGATCATCTATGAAAAAAGAACCCAGCCCTCGAGAGGAATTATTCCTTGTTTGGGGGGCAAGAGGTTTCTCTACCTCTTCACTGTTCATGGAGTCTTGCAGTGAAGCCTTTAGGAGACACTATATCCAGTAAATGGTAAACCCAACAAGTCAAGGTATGAGATAGGAGGAACTTTGTCAGTGAAAGAAGAGAGGAAACTGTTCTGAGGAATGTGGATTTTGTGAGTTGAAGAGACCAAACCTGACCATTATGAGTTGAACTGTGAAAAGGAACAAATCCACAAAGTCCAGTTGTGGGATATGTCCAGCAGAGACTGAGCTAAAAGAGCATGGCAGCATGAGCATGCCATAAGAAGGGAAGGATATGAGGGGTCTTCTAGGGACAGATGTGTGAGTTGCCTTGGACACTTGTATTCCCTAAGTTGGTGCTTGTCTTTCAGCATATTCTAAGTTTATGCCCACTTTTATCATTCTAATTGTATTTAATTATGGAAAAATATAATCCAAATTTATGAGGGGAAGGTTTTGTTACTAAGATGCTTGTGTTGCCATCTCAGTAAATGTCACTGTTTTGAGATACTTGTATTTACAGTTTCATTATTACAGGTAAGTGTATGGGTGGAACCTCATAAATGAATGTGTGTGTGTGTGTGTGTGTGTGTGTGTGTGTGTGTGTATAAAGTGCTTAGTATATGGCAATCTCTGTGCTAAGCAATCAGAGAGTCTCTGCCTTCAAAGAATTTACATTCTAATATAAGTCAATGCATATAAGAAGAGCTATGGTTGGAAATGAGAGGGGACAGAACAAAGAAGCACCCTTGGTATCATGGTTTGGAGATGGCCAGGATGTGACATATTTCTTTAGCAAATAAACGGAAAGCTCATTATTCAGAGCTCAGTGTTTGAGGAACCAAAGCCTGAGTTCTGCTGGGAGGAGGTAGAAGGTCGGAGTGCAAGAGACATGGTTTGGAGATGATTAGGAAGTGGCATGATATACAGAGCAACATAAGGTAAAATCTTCCCTATTAGAGGACAAGTTGTAATTCTTGGAATGCAGAACCTCAGACTACCTTAATGTAGGTGGTAGGAGTCATTCCTGGGGTCCTGATTGCCAGATGTCAATGGAGCGGAATAGAGGTGATGCTGTATATGTTTTCAGGATATCAGTTAAACTCTACTCTGACTGAGTCCTCCATTGCACAGCAGAGACTCAGCTTCCCAGTTGCAGAATCAAGAACATTTCCTATCTGTCTCACTGTCTCATTCATGGCCAAATCACTAAGGCCAGTAACTACCAAGGACCAGGAGCTTTCTCACAGATAATGTGAGTTTAGAGCTGAGGAGGCTCTGTTCCTATATCAATGTAGAAGTGGGGTGGGAGGATGAAAAGGAAAGCCTTTGTCCACAGAGGAATTATAGAGTTAGAGTTGGAAGGAACCAGGGAGGTCTCTTTGTCAAGTTTTTTGACTTAAGGGCATTTGGGTGCACTTTATCTCTTGCACTAATGAGGTCACACAGGTAGTAAACGGAAGAATCAATATTTAAACCCAAGACCTCTGACTCCAAAATCAGAACAATGTCTATTTTTTGCAGGACTCCTTTTCAATTGCAATATTTGCTCTTGTCTTCTAAAATTATGCCCTGGGATGGGGGGGAAGGGAAACTGTGTGTCATTGGGTAACCCACACCTGGCTACCATGCCAATTTTACCCACAGACCCCAGTGACTCATTAATGCCTTCTTTCTAATGAATCAGGTTAGTTACCAACAACTGACAGGCAATGCCAGCTTGGTGTCTGCCTTTTCAGTACCAGAGAGTGAAGAATGAGAGGAAGAAACTAAAAATGTATATGTGTGTGTTTGTGTGTATGTTTGTGTTCATGAGTATGAAGACATTTGTTATTGTTGTTGAATCATTTCAGCCATGTCTGACTCTTCATGACCTCATTTGGGGTTTTCTTGGCAAAGATACTGAAGTGGTTTGCTATTTCCTTTTCCAGTTCATTCTAAAGATGAGAAGCTGAGGCAAACAGGGTTAAATGACTTTCCCAGGGTCACACAGCTACTAAATGTCTGAGGAGAGATTTGAACTAAGGAAGATGAGTCTTCCTGATGCATTATAATCTCCTAAACTAACAAACTTGCTTAAGAGCTATAAAATAAGATAAAATAACTAAGTATTGTATTCATTTCAGTTGTCCTTCATGTTTCACATCTCTCTCTGAAACCCCCACTCTCAAACAGCTTAAACATTTCAGAGAACTTGCATCTATCTTTCAAATTCCAAATGGTTATTGACCTTTTGCCCCATTATTTGTCCTCCACAATGGAAGGAAAAATTCAGTCAGTGTCAGCTTCCATTATGGACTTGTAGATTGATTGTATGTCTGTCAGCTGAACACTCATCTAGGGGAGTGGGGATTGGTCACCAAGTAATGAATCATCAAGCCATAGTAATTTACAGGGTCTGTCTACTAAGCCATAGAGGGATTTTTTTGTGATTGTTTATTTTTTGTGAGTGGAAGGAATCAAGAGAAAGTTGAGAACACACATCCTTAGAATACTGAATTAAGCAATTCAATGTTAATGTATGAGTATAGCCTCCAAGATGTTTCTAGGAAGCTAGGAAGGTATTATATAATTACCAACTCTTGCTATTTTTCTAAACATTTGCTTAGCATTCCAGTGAATACTAGTGACATTTAAATCCAGATTCTATTGGGTGGAAAAGGGAGCTAAAGTGCTTCCTGTACACACCATTTATGAGAGACAATATGGTGTAAGGTGAAAACACTTTGTAATGTAAAAAAAAACCTTAGAAAGCTTACTGAAGTGGTGAAAGGCTAAGTCACTTAAAACTCCACCTCATAAAGCTGCTATTGTTGAGGACTGATTTAAGCTCAGGTGTTCCTGACTAAAATCAATCCCTTCTCTATTGTGCCACAGAACTTCTCAAGTCTTTATACATCATAGGCACCAAATAAAAGTTTGTTGAATTAAATTGATATGGAATGCCAGAACCTGTGGATTAATTCATGTGGCAGTCCATTATAACATAGCTCTTAAGCATAGCCTAATTCATGTCTTCCTGATCATGTGTGTGTGTGTGTGTGGAGTATTTCTGTTTTACAGATGAGGCAGCTGAGAATAGAAAGATTAAATGATTTGTCCATACTCACTCAATGAATTTACAGCACAGCAAGGATTAAAACTCCCACTTAATTTTTCCTGCTGCAGTATACTTTTCAACATACCATAATGTCTTTCTAGAGTGATTCAATGTTAATTCAATAAAATCAGTCACATTTGTATATCTTAATCTGATATGTGCTATTATATGATAGGATATGTTACATCCTTGATGCCAACTAATTTTCTTTTATTTACAATAATAACCCACATCCTAGCTAGCTAATAAGAGCTAGCATTTATATAGTTTGTTAAGGGTTGTAAAAACACACAATAAATATTACCTCATTTTTTTCACAAGAATTCTAATAAAGAGATGTTATTATTATCTCCATTTTACAGATGAGGAAACTGAGGCTGAAAAGGTTAGGTAACTCACCCTACACAGTTAAGTATTTGAAGTTGGTTTTGAACTTAGGTCTTCCTGACTCCAAGTCCAATATGCTATCCACTGTGCCAACTGGCAGCCTTTCTGATAATGTTTTAAGGTTTTCAAATTCCTTTCTACATAGCAACCCCATACAATAGATAGTTCGGTTATTATGCCCATCTCACAGGTGATGAAAATGACACTGAGAGACTAACTGATATGCCCATGATTATACACAGCTAATAAGCAATGAAGGTCTAGATTCCAACCCAGCTATCCTGACTTTTAGTCCAATGATCTATTTATTAAAACATGCTTCTGTGAAGCAACTACTGAGTGTGACAAGATTGTAATGTAGTAAAAACACCATAGTTTTGTCATACATTACTTGCTTTTTTAAGGTAGAAATTAAAATGGTAGAATTGTGTGTGATTTTTGAGCAACGGGTCTATTTTAATGTATCATTGAAATAAAATTAAGATGGATATGTGACTTTAAAATAGAAGCAATAACACATATGCCCATTTCAAGTTTTCTTGATAAAGATAAGGCAGATGATGTTGCAGCTGCGTCATTTTCAATCTTTTCCAGTTCTTTATGAGTCCATTTGGGGTTTTCATAGCAGAGATACTGGAGTGCTTTGCCATTTCTTTCTCCATCCTTCTCCAATTCATTTTATAAATAAAGAAACTGAGGCAAACAGGGTTAAGGGACTTGTCCAGGATCACACAGCTAGGATGTGTCTGATGCCAGATTTGAACTCAAGAAGATGAGTCTTCCTGACTCCAAACCTGATACTCTATCCATTTCACCACCTAGCTGCTCTTGAGGCAGAGGTATCTAGTTAAAAAATTGCTTAGAAAGTGAGTGGGATGGTAAGTGAGTGCAGAACCACATGCACATGGGGTTCTTGCTTTGGTATTTGGTGGTCATCAGATTGAATCACAGAATCGTGGTATATATGAGCCATATAAGCTCATTTAGTCCAACCTTCTCATTTTATTGATAAGTCAACTGAGACATTGACATGCCTTGCTTCAAATCACACAGCTTTGTCAGTAAAAGACTTTCTGACTACTACCCCAACATTTTTTTTTCTTAGAGGAAATGTTTTGAACATTTACATCCTTAAACTGTTGCAATAGTCTATTGTCATAATTGTGATGTGTAACCTTGAGCAGTCACTTAATCTCTCTGGACTTCTATTTCCTTCTGTGTAAATTTAATGAGTTAAACTAGATAGCCTCAGAGTTCCTTTTCAATGTTCTACCTATGGCTCTATCAATCAAGCACCTACTGTATTCCAAGTACTGTGACCTGTGATTACAAACCTCTTTCCTCCTCTGCACATTAAGGAGATTGGAGTAGATGTTCACTAAGGCTTCTTTCAGTTTTGTTTTGTTGTTGTTGTTGTTTTGTTTCGTTTTTATGATTGAGTCTCCCTATCTCACTCTGGCTGGAAGTATAGTGGCCCGATCCCCATGCTGATCACAGAATCTTTAATTTGTTCCATTTTTTCCAACCTGGCATTCAATTCTCCTTAGACTGATGTCTCCATGTCACCAAATGGTGCCAGATTTGTAGACACTGGATCATGTTTAGCCCTACTGCAGGTCAGAGCTCTTGGACCCAAGTGATCTGCCAGTCTCAGCATCTGCAGCAGCAAGAACTACAAGGCTGGTACTACCATTCGTGTCGTCCTTTCTATTTCTAAGAGTCCATGACTCTTTGTAATACATTGGTCACAGGGAAAAAGTAAGGGAAGGAAGTGTACAAACATTTATAAAGTATCTACTATGTGCCAAGTACTGTTCTAACACACTTTACAGATATTATCTTTTTTGATCAGAGAGCAATGGCTTTCATCAATATTCCTTGTTGACATTTTGCTCTTGAAAACATGGCAAGTGATGAGGGTGGATGTCAGAAGTGTAGAGGCAAGTGTAGCATTCTTTCCATTTATCTATATGCCATGGTCCATCCAGGGTGATAAGCTGAAATAATGCATTTACAATCTGATTGGGGTACCACAGAATAATGTGAGGAAAGAACTTTAGATGAAACCAAAATTTTCTCTGGATTCCATCACAGTCTTTTGGAGGTGACCAAACATATGTCTATCCACCCCCAGAGTAGCACTTAGCACTGTCACAGCTGTGTTCCTTGATGTGTGAGACAGCTCCAGAGTATCAAAGGGGAAAGGAGAAAATACTCTGTTCAACCCCAATTGCCATAGCAACATCAGCCTTGGTTTTGCTCCATTCTGTTTTTCCTTTCTCCCTTATGCTATCCCCCTTATGTCAATAAGATGATATTACAGGCCTAGGAATTAGCAGAATCTAGTACTAGCTTGCAGTTTTCTATTTACTAGTTATGTATCTTATGTCACTGAAACTTTGGAGAGCCTCAGTTTTTTTCTCTGTCAAGTAAGAAGATTGGACTGGGTCATATAACAGTTACAAATTTCTTTTGAGTTTATATGTCTGTACCAGAGACTCACTTGTGTTTTCCTACCTAGAGAGCTTTGGAACTAACCAGAAACTCAGTCCCTCATCTTCTTAAGAGAGAAGAGCAGTAGCTATTGGGGGAGGGGGCACAGAGAGAGAAACACAGACAGACAGACAGGCAGATATGGAGACAGAGAGACAGAAACAGACTGGGATTGCTCACACTCTCTAATCTTCTCTTCTTGTTCCTTCAGCTCTACATGTGGCAAATAGTATGTTGATGAGGGGTGGCGGAGGGATTTTTTTTTCCTTTACCAACCAGTTACTGGGAGAATATGGCAGCTAAAGCATATGGCTTGGCAGGGTAAGTAAGCCTGATTATAACTAGGTTTTAGGTTGTATCTTCTATGTTTACTTTATACAGAATAAAATAAAAAATAGGGAATATCACCATTATCATTCTCAGTAAACTGGCAGCTAAAGTCTCTCCTGCTTGCTCTTTGGTGGCTTCTTCATGGCATAGGCACCCCTCCACCACTACCATCATCACCATACTTGCACCCTCCCCATACACTCTACCATGGTAATGAAAGCACAGTGGCAGTGGAAGTTGGAATGTCTTTCAATTGTTGCAGGAATGTGCTAGGTAGCTACCCAATAGTGGTAGCAGTGCTGGCAGCACAGGTGTGTGGCAGTAATTAGGACTTCTCTAAAGTGGAGAAGTCCACCGCAGGCTCCTTCTCATCCCTCCATGCCCTTGACTTTCTTTCCAGAGAGACTTTTCCTTTTCTTTCCCTCCCTTTTAAGGAGAGAAGTAGCTAGGTTTCCAGTCTCAGTTCAAGAGCTCTCCAAGCAGAGTAGCTAGGTGGTGCAGTAGATAGAGTTCCAGCCCTGGAATCAGGAGGATCTGAGTTCAAATCTGGTCTCAGACATTTGATACTTACTAGCTGTGTGACCCTGGGCAAGTCACTTAACCCCAATTGCCTCACAAACAAACAAAAAGAGCTCTCCAAACAAACAAAAAATGGAGCTTACATGTACATCTCTATAGGGCAAGAAATATACAGGCATCATGTTTATCTGCCTAATTATGTTTGGGGTTATGGAGAAGTGGCTTAAAGAAGGGATATCTTTCTGCCAGTATTTATACCCGTCTTCTGTTGCCATCTCCTTTAAACCAATTGAGAATCTCTTGATTCTAGGATCAAATATTATTTCTTCTTTTTTCAAAATGTTTATATTTCTATTTTTGATTATGTTTTATAATGCACATAATTAGTATGACAATAGCAAACATACATACTTTCTAAATATTGTGGGAGTCATGCTCAAGTAATTATTTGTTTGTTTATTCATTTATTTATCTTATTAACAGAGGTACATGATCAGATACAATCTGGACTAGACTGGACTGGTTGGCGTCTAAACAAAAGTCCCGCTGACCAAAAAAACCCAATAATTGGTTATCTCTTGTAAATAACATATTATTGAATTCTGGCTTCTAATTCATTCTGCTATCTGTTTCTGTTTTATGGGTTTTTATGGCTAGGTTTATCCCTTTCACATCCACAACTATGATTGCTTACTGTGTATTTCCCTCCATCCCACCACTATCCCATTTTCTTCTTTCTCATTTCTCTCTCTCTCTCTCTCTCTCTCTCTCTCTCTCTCTCTCTCTCTCTCCTGTCCTTAAAAGCCTATTTTGCTTCTTACCATTGCTTCCTTTAATCCACCCTCCCTGCTATTATTTTATCACTTTCTCTTATCCCCTTTCACTTTTATTTCCCTCTTGGGCAAGTTATATTTCTATACACAACTAAGTATGCACATATGGTCTTTCCTCTTTGAACCAATTCTGATGAGAATGAGGTTCAAGAATTGCCCACTACCCCCATCCCACATTTCCCCTTCCATTGGAAAAGCTTTTACATGCCACTTTTATGTGAGAAAAAATTTTGCCATTCCAACTCTGCCTTCCTCCTTCTCCCAGTGCCTCCCTCTTTCTCACCCCTTCAATTTTTGGGAGATCATTCCAACATAATTTACTCACACTCATATCCTTTGTCTGTATAAACTCCTTGTAACTGTCCTAATAAAGTTCTTAGGAGATGCATGTATCATCTTCCCATGTAGGAATGTAAACAGTTTAACTTTCTTGGGTCCCTTATGATTACTTTTTCATGTTTACCTTATGTTTTCCTTTTCTTCTTTTTGAATGTCAAATTTTCTATTCAGCTCTTGCTTAAAAGTTTTCTATTTCATTAAATATCCTTTTTTTCACCAAAGGATTACATTCATTTTTTTTTCAGTGTAAGTAATTCTTGGTTACAATCCTAGTTTCTTTGCACTGTGGAATATTGTATTCTAATCCATAGGTTCCCAAACTGGGTGATACCACCCCCTGGGGGTGCTAGAATGATCCAAGGGGGTGGTAGTAGCCTCAGGTACAATTTAACACCTCGGAGTGCTAAATAAAAGTAAGAGGTCAGTGGAAGCATAAGGAAAGAAGAGAAGATAATGTCATAAAAAAATTCCTGAGTTGACAAAACCCACAAAAGAATGGGATGAAATAATTTTCCAGCCAAAGACAACTTAGAAGTTTGGCACCTGGTGAGAGTGGGACACTGTGCAGCACAGGCCACACCAGAGCTGATCAGGCCCCAGAAAACCAGAAGTAGGCCTTGGGAGTGACTGAATCATTAGCAGCAGTGGCTGTTTCCAGAACTTTTAGTCCACAGATGGTAAGGGGGCTGAACAACTGATCAAAATAAGATTACAGGGCTTTCTTTGCTGGCACAGGGGGAAGGACTCTGTTATTTTGCCAATACTCAGATCTGGGTCAAAGTCATGGGTGGCTGTTCCAGTGTACTAGCACATCAGAGCTTATAGCTACAGAGGAGCAGGGACCTCATTACAGTTCCAGGGTAGAAAAGATTGATTGTGGTCATTCACAGAACACAGCAAAGGCCAGGAGAGAAGTAAAAGCACCTTTCCTTAGAACACACCACCTTGGAAGTACTGAAAACTAACAGGTCCCCAGAAGTATCTCTGAAAACAGATGCATAAAACCCTTGAAGCTTGGGACAAGTGCACCCTTCCCACTAGAAGCAGACTCCCACTTTAACAGAGTTAAAAGTCAAGAAATAAACTGAAAAAATAATCAAAAAAAATTCTGGCGATAAAAAGTTACTATGGTGATGAGGAAGATCAAAACACACACTAAGAAGAAGATAACAAAGTGAAAGCTCCAACATCCAAAGCCTCCAAGAAAATTATGAACTGGTCTCAGGCCATGGAAGAGCTCAAAAAAGGATTTTGAAAATCAAGTAAGAGAGGTAGATGAAAATTGGGAAGATAAATGAGAATAATACAAGAAAATCATGAAAAATGAGTCAACAGCTTGTTAAAGGACACACAAAAAAATACTAAAGAAAATAACACCTTAAAAAATAGACTAGGCCAAATGGTAAAAGAGGTCCAAAAAGCCAATGAGGAGAAGAATGCCTTCAAAGGCAGAATTGGTGAAATGGAAAAAGAGGCACAAAAATTTAATAAAAAAAGAGAGCTCTTAAAAAGCAGAATTGGCCAAATTCAAAAGGAGGTCTGAAAGCTCACTGAAGAAAATAATTCCTTAAATATTAGAATAGAGCAAATGTAAGCTAATGACTTTATGAGAAATCAAGAAACAATAAAAAACAAACCCAAAAGAATGAAAAATAGAAGACATGAAATATCTCATTAGAAAAACAACTGCCCTGGAAAATAAATCCAGGAGAGAGAATTTAAAAATTATTGGACTACCTGAAAACCACAATAAAAAAAAAGAGGTTACACATTATCTTTCAAGAAATGATCAAGGAAAAACTGCCCCGATATTCTAGAACCAGAGGGTAAAATAGACATTGAAAGAATCCACCATTCACCTCCTGAAAGGGATCCCAAAATGAAAAAACTCAGAAATATTACAGCCAAATTCCGGAGTTCCCAGGTCAAGGAGAAAATATTGCAAGGAGCCAGGAAGAAAAGATTCATTTATTGGGGAGCTACAGTCAGGATAACATGAGATTTATCAGCTTCTACATTAAAAGATGAGAGGGCTTGGAATATGATATTCTGGAGGGCAAAGGAACTAGGATTACAACCAAGAATCATCTACACAGCAAAATTGAGTATAATCCTTCTGGGGGGAAAATGAACATTCAGTGAGATAGAGGACTTTCAAAAATTCTCAATGAAAATACCAGAGCTGAATAGAAAATTTGACTTTCAAATACAAGACTCAAGAGAAGCATAAAAAGGTAAACAGGAAAAGGAAATCATATGGAACTTAATCAGGTTAAATAGTTTACATTTGTACATGGGAAGATGATACTTCTAACTCATAAAACCTTTCTCATTATTAGAGCATTTAAGAGCATATATAGACAGTGCACAGGTGTGAGTTGAATAGAAAGGGATGATATCTAAAAATATAAAATTAAGGGGTGAGAAAGTAATGCACTGGTAGAAAAAGAAAGAGAGGGATAGAATGGGGTAAATTATCTCACATAAAAGAGGCAAGAAAAGGGTTTTACAATGGAGTGGAAGATGGGGGAAATGGGGTGGGGAGGAGTAGGTGAACCTTACTCTTATCAGAATTGGGTCAAAGAGGGAATAACATACACATAAAAGTGGTTATAGAAACAGGAGGAGAAGTGGATAAGAAAAGGAGGATGATATAAGAGAGGGCAGATTGGAGGAGGGGGCAGTCTGAAGCAAAACTTTTGAGGAGGGACAGGGTGAAAGAAGAAAGAGAATAAAATAAACTGGGGGAGGAATAGGATGGAAAGAAATATATTTCACAATCATAACTGTGAAAAAATTTGAAGCAAGTTTCTCTGACAAAAGTCTCATTTTTCAAATATATAGAGAGCTGAGTCAAATTTATAAAACTAGTAACAATTCTTCAATTAATAATTGGTCAAGGGATATGAACAGTTTTCAGATAAAGTAATCAAAGCTATTTATAGCCATATGAGAAGATGTTCTAAATCACTATTGACTGGATGAATACAAATTGAAATAATTCTGAGGTACTACCTCATACCAATTATATTCACTAATAGGACAGAAAAGGAAAATGACAAATGTTGGAGGGGATGTGGGAAAAACGTGACTTTAATGCACTATTGGTGGAGTTGTGAACTGATTCAATCATTCTTTAGAGAAATTTGGAACTATGCCCAAAGGGCTATAAAAACTGTGCATACTCTTTGATCTAGCAGTGCCACTAATATGCCTGTATCCCCAAAAAAAAGATTAAAAAAGGAAAAAGGTCCCTAAATGTACAAAATATTTATAGCAACTCTTTTCTGTTGGCAGGGAGTTGGATATTGGGAGGATGGACATCAATTGGGGAATACCTAAACAGTTTGTACAATATGACTATGATGAAATACTATTGTGCTATAAGACATGATAAGCAGGATATTCTCAGAAAAACCTGGAAAGACTTACATGAACTGATGCAAAGTAAAATGTACTGCATACAAAGTAACAGCAATATTGTAAAATGATCAGCTATGAATGACTTAGTTATTCTCAGCAATACGATGATCCAAGACAGCTCTGAAGGACTTATGATGAAAAATGCTATCCATCCCCAGACAAAGAACTGATGGTGTCTGAATACAGATTAAATCACATTTTTTAACTTTCTTTATTTTTCTTGTTTTTGTCTATGTTAACATGACTAATATTAAAATATGTTTTGCACAACTACACATGTTAAACCTATATCAAATTGCTTGCCTTCTCAATGAGGATGTCAGGTGGGAGGAAGGGATAGAATTTGGAACTCAAAGTTTTAAAAATGAATGTTAAAAATTGTTTTTACATATAATTAGGGAAAAATAAAATCCTAAATAAAAAATTTAAAAAGAAAAACGTTACTGATAAGTTTGTGCAAGTCTATATTCTCTGTGCATGTCTGAAAGAAAATTAGAGGGAATAAAGACAATGGTAGAGTTATAGAATTACAAATAAGAAAACTAATCCAATGAATTGGTCCTGAGTTCAAATTTGACTTCAGACACTTACTACCTATGTAACTCTGGATAAGTCACTTACCCCTGTTTGTCTCAGTTTTCTCATCTGTAAAATGAGCTGGAGTAGGAAATGGCAAACCACTATAGTATCTTTCTCAAGAAAACTGCAAATGAGTCACAGAGTCAGACACAACTTAACCATCGGGAAGTTAAATGGTTCCATAAGGGAGGTTAGACTGATATACTCTTTCCAATAGCAATTGTCAAGGCAGAAGTAAACAGCTATAGTTACCTCTTAATCCAAACTTTAGAGAAAGACAATCCTGCTCCATCTCAGCCTTGCCATTCCCAAGAGATTTTGCCTTACATTGCTGGGGATCCAAACCTCCAGCTATTTACATGTCACCCATTGTATCCTCCACTGTCCATTACATCTTTTTTTGTATTATTTTGGTAATTTATTTTTCCCCAGTTACATATAAAAACGTTTTTAACATTTGTTTTTAAAACTTTGAGTTCCAAATTCTCTCCCTTCTTCCCTCCCCACCCACTCCTCAGTGAGAAGGCAAGCAATTTGATATAGATTATGCATGTGTAGTCATGCAAAACATAGCCATAACAGTCATGTTGTAAAAGAAAACATAGACAAAAAAAACTCAAGAAAAACAAGGAAAGTAAAAAAAAAGTTTGCTTCAAATTGTATTCAGACACCATCAGTTCTTTTTCTGGAGATGGATAGCACTTTTTGTCATAAATCCTTCAGAGTTGTCTAGGATCATTGTATTATGAGAATGGAGAAGTCATTCACAGCTGATCATCTTACAATATTGCTGTTACTTCATATGTAGTACATTTGACTTTGCATCAGCCCATGCTGGTCTTTCCAGGTTTTTCTGAGAGCACCTGCTTGTCATTTCTTATAGGAAAATAGTATTCCATAATAACCACAAACCATAAATTGTTCAACCATTCCCCAATTGATGGACATTCCCTCAGCTTCCTATTCTTTACTCCCAAAAAAGAGCTGCTATAAATAATTTTGTACATATAGGTCCTTTTGATTTTTTTCAATCTCTTTTGGGATACAGACCTAGTAGTGGTATTTCTACATCAAAGGCTATTTAGGCATAGTTCCAAATTGCTCTAAAGAATTATTGAATGCAATAAAAATTATATGTAATAAAGGGCCATGGAAAGATAGACTAAAAATTAGTAGGAAACTAGATTATCTAATCCTAAAGAATTAGTGGGGGGCAGCTAGGTGGTGCAGTGGATAAAGCACCAGCCCTGAAGTCAGGAGGACCTGAGTTCAAATCCAGCCTCAGATCAAACACTTGACTCTTACTAGCTGTATGACCCTGGGCAAGTCACTTAACCCCAATTGCCTTAAAAAAAATGACTGGGTCAAACAATGAATCATAGAAACAATCAATAGCTTCATCCAAGAGAATATCAATAATGAGACAACATATAAAAACTTATGGGATGCAGCAAAAGCGGTTCTTAGGGAAAGTTTTATATTTCTCAATGCTTACATGAAAAAAATAGAGAAAGAAGAGATTGATGAATTGGACATGCAACTAAAAAGCTAGAAAAAGAACAAATTAAAAATCCCCAATTAAATACCAAATTAGAAATTCAGAAAACCAAAGGAGAAATTAAGAAAATTAAAATTAAGAAAACTATTGAACTAATAAATAAAATTAAAAGCTGGTGGAGGTGGAGAAAATTTAAAATTCAAAAGTTTATGGAAGTGAATGTTGAAAACTAAAAATTAAATAATTAATTAATTAAAGAAGAAATAATTACCATCCAGAAGTAGCTGTTGCCCCTGCCAGTGCTGATTCAGTCATTCCCAAAGCCTGCTCCTGGTTTGCTGGGGCCAGTGCTGTGCTGGCATGACCTGCACTGGACTATGCTCCACTCTTACTCTGGTGTAACAGACCTTTCCTGCTGACCTTCCAAGTTGTCTTGGGCTGAAAATGTGTTTCACTCCATCTTTTTATGGGTTCTGCTGTTCTAGAATTTGTTTAGAGTCCTTTTTTTTTGTTTTTTAGTTTTTTTGTTTGTTTGTTGTTTGATTTTTGGCTAGGCAATGTGGTTAAGTGACTTGCCCAGGGTCACACAGCTAGTAAGTGTTATGTGTCTGAGGCCAGATTTGAACTAAGGTCCTCCTGAATCCAGGGCCGGTGCTCTATCAACTGCACCACCTAGCTGCCCCTGTTTAGAGTCATTTTAATGGTATTTGGAGGGGTTAGGGGGAGAGCTCAAACGAGTCCCTGCCTTTACTCAACCGTCTTGGCTCTGCCCCCCCCTTTATGTTTTGTATTCTCCAGTTAGAATCTAAGTACTTATACTATGATCCTCAGTATTCAGATCCCATTTTAAAAATTTTATTGTTGAATATGCTTTGAGATGTAGGTCTGTGCTGAATTTCTTCCAGACTGCCTTCCAGTTTTCCCAGCAGTTCCTATCAAACAGGAGTTCCTAGGACATATATGTTTTCAGCCTTATTGAACATTGGATTATTGAGTTCCATTATATCTAATTCTCTGTTATCTGGCCTGTTCAATTTATCTTTTTTGTTGTTGTTCCATTCATATATTTCTTAACCTATGCCAAAAGGTTTAGATGCTTGCTCTGATATAATGTAATCTGAGGTCTGGAAAGACTGTTCCTCCTTCATTCCTGCTTCATGTAGCTTACTACCTTCCAAAATATCTCATTCTCTCTCTGGGCTACTCTGTTTCCTCTACTACACCTCAAGGGTCTGATTTCTAACTTTGTTTTCTTAGACTTCTTCTTCATCTTCCATTTAAGTAAAAAATGGAATGTCATTCCTTCCCAATCTATAAAATAAAAGGAATCAATTATGAAACATTTCTCCATGCAAGGTATTAATTGAGAACTGGGCACCATTAGATAAGCAGAGCTGATCTAATTTGTCTCATAGGAACCTAATATTAAAAGTAATAACATAGTTGCAGGCAGGCATACAAAGGACAAAGGGGCTTTGCCAATATAAGGGTGCTTGGATAAATTCAAGAAGCCCTGCTTTATTAAGTTCCTGCTACATGAAAGGCCTTGAGATCAGCAAAGGAGATAACAAAAAGACATGACAAAGGTCCTGCTCTCAGAGCTTACAGTTAAATGTATCAGACCTATAGGGTCAATTCCAAGGTGGGGAATCTGCAGCCTCAAGGCCACATGTGGCCCTCTAGGTCCTCAAGTGCAGTGGTTTGACTGAATCTAAATTTCACAGAACAAATCTCTTTAATAAAAGGATTTGTTCTGTAAAACGTGGACACAGTCAAAAGGCTGCACCCAAGGACCTAGAAGGCCACATGTGGCCCAGAGGCCACAGATTCCCCAACCCCTGGTCTATCCTCCTAAAAGTCTGCTAAAAGAGACCTCCTAATGTTCTCCTTTGCTTCAGAAAGCCTGTCCTGATAATAAGCAGCAGTGCTTGCTGGTAAAAGCATTGAGTAAGTAGTCAGAAGAGATTTGGATTTGAATCTTGGCTCTGAAACCTGCTATGCTATGACCCTGGGAATGTTGCTTCATTTTTTCTGGGGCTTCACCACATGAGGGTACTAATATTTCAACTCTCTACCTCATAGATTAGTTGTTTTGATGAGTTTTTTAATCACTCAAGAATATAGGATTTTGAGAAATTATTAAGATCAAAGAAAACCTCCTTCCAGAACAGAGCAAAAGTTTGGGGCCATCCACAAAACACTTAAATTACTTTCTAGTTGCAACACAAGGCTCTAATAAAGGTAAGATTCAGAGCAAATGGCTTTAGAAGGTGCTGTATATATTATATTATCCTACACTTTTATATTATTCATGTATGCATGTATGCGTGTACACATGACTATGTTTATATATGTCATTTTGGTCCTCTTCGAGAATGAAAGACAATAACCATATGTGTACATAAATTGTATTGAATGTCACTGAGGTCACAATGTCCTTCACTGTAATTTGTAATTGATGACTGATAAACTCAGTCAAAAGCAAATGAACATTTCTATTTGTATGTATATGTAGGGAAAGGAAGGGAATAAGCATTTATTAAGCACCTAATATGTGCCAAGCACTATGCTAAGCACTTTACATTATTATCGCCATATACATACATGCACACATACATGCATGTATGTAAGTGTACTTTTATTCTAAAGATCACATATTTATAGTTGGAAGAAACCACAGACATCATTTTATACAACCCCCCATTCTATAATTCAAGAAACTAAGGCCTCAAAAGATTCAATTCAAGATCATACAGGCAGCAATTAATCAAATGCTGCATTGGATCCTTGGTCATTTAATTCCATGTCCAGTACTCTTTCCACTGTCTATTAGTACACATGCACACACAAACACACACACGCGCGCGCGCACACACACAATACACATCTATGTATGTGTGTTTATAATACAAACACCTACCATCTACATTACACTGTTGTTAATAATCCAGCATACAGATAGTTATATATTTAAATTAACTAACAAAGTCAAGCTGTGAGCTTATTCTACAAGTTGAATACTAAACTTTTCAACTTGGTTCACACTTATAAGATGAAAAAAACCTAAAGGAGGGCAAGCAGGATGGTGAGGGCAACTCAAGGTGAAGGCCTTTAGTTCATAGGAAATAAGTACTGATTAAAGGAACTAGAGATGTCTAGCCCTGAGATGAGGAGCTTTATGTGGGGCATGATATCTTCAAGTACTTGAAGGCTTGTAATTGGTAAGAAAGATTGGACTTCAGTATGTTCCAGAGGACAAAACTAGGAACAACAGTTGTAAGTTTCAAAGTTTTAAATAAAAATGATAGCTGTCCAAAGCTCCAATGGGTTGCCTTGAAAGCTAATGAAATGAGTCTTTCTGTCTCTGTCTTTCTGTCTCTGTCTCTGTCTCTTTGTCTCTCTCTGTCTCTCTGTCTTTCTCTCTTTATCTATCTATCTATCTATCTATCTATCTATCTATCTATCTATCTATCTATCTATCTCTATATCTCTGAATCCAAGTTCAATTATAGACTTTCAATCACTAGCTGTATGGCCACTTGTTGGGAATGATGTGAAAGGAGTCCTTTTTCATGGGTCAGTTAACTGTACTTAATAACCATGAATACATCTCACAATTTTGAAAATTTGAGATTCTGGGACTATGTCTAGGTACACTTCACATAGATATAGATAGATAAATAGATGGATATAGATACATGTATATATATATATATATATATAAATATAGATATCTATATCTATCTATTTATGCATATATATATATATACACACACTTATATGTACATATATTTTTCCCTTTTCCATTTTGGTGAATTGGACATAAGGTTGTCCTCCATGTCTACCCATCTATAAATACATTTAAGTGCATTGTCCATTAATGACCTTCAATCTATTAACAACCATTTTAATTGTTATGATAGATTTGCAGACTAATTCTTCTTGTAAACTGTAACTTGTTTTCTTTGGCAAACTCAGAGAACGTGATCATGACCTCCCTTCATTTATCACACTTGCTGATAAAGAGAAAAAAATGTGGTTAGTAATCAATCACTTATACTTTTTATTTGAGTAAAGCCTTCAAATCAGGTGCCCACATATGAGATGGGCTAATTAAACAATATTTTAAAATTTGGCAATGTCAGGAAAAAAAGAGCGGTAATGTAAAGGAGAAAAAAATGTATTTACTTCAGAACTCTTTTCAATACTGTGACAGATATAGGTATAGTCAGAATATTTAATTTGAATGTACAATCAGAGAATCTTTTATTTTTATTTTTAAAGCACATTGAGTCTCTATCTTCTCAAGATCCTTCATTCGCCCCTTCTAGAATAGAAAAGATACACATTCCATCTCCCTTTGTTGACAATATAAAGTTACACATTTTAAAAAGACTAAAATTTAATTTAATTCTTTTTAAAAAATTAACAATAAATTTTGCTTAAAATAAAACAAGGGTAAGGAAAAAAATATCAAATGTTTGGACTTTAGCAAACCTGTGGTGGGATCAGTATCCTAAGTCATCCATCTCTTCCCCCAAGAAAATTAAACTAAAATCCTTAGAAGATATTAAAATTGATTTAATTGGCTCCAGAGACTGAGAATAAAGTCACTGACATGGCTTTCTGTTTCCTCAGGTACAAAACAGCCAGGACAGCTCCCTCGGACCTCTGACCTCCGACTAGCAGGAGGACCAACACTATACCAGAGGCACACATTCAGCTGAATTGAGAATAAATCTTAATACTGACATCCCTTCCTTGCTCAGGATGCTCTCCTGCTAGGGCTAAGTAAACCTCCTTTGCTTAATTGCTGGATAGACTATGAATGTCATTGGAAAGTTGACTGATTGGAAAATAAAAGATCATCAAAAATATAATTTTCCTAAAAATAGGAAAGAAAAATAGACTCTGTATCAAAATGGACTTGGAGACAAGAAAGTCTATGTTCAAATCCCATCTGTGACACTTACTAACAGTATGACCATGAACGAGTCAGGTAAAAGTATTAAAGCCTCTTTGAAGTTTGCCTCCATTATACATCCATAACTCACCTTTTACAGTAACAATTTGGGAAAGAAATGAATATGGTCTTCAAAATTCAATACCTCCTCCCTATCACTATTATCATGATTGTGATTATAAATGAATAATGTAGTGATTTTCTCCAGAACTTTCCAAATGTTAAAAATAAACTGACTGATTTTTAAGTCCTTGATTTTTTCCTTTTATTTTCCATTCCTGAAATTTAAGCAGTCAATTATCACTTTTCTACCCTTTAAGAGTTTCTTTCTTCTTATAATATCCATTTATATATCCCTTTATACTCATGTGTATTAAAATAGCTCTGGTCTCACAAATATTTTGATTGAATTCTTTATTCATTGATAGCTTTGTTATATAATATTGTTTTGAAGGTCAAGGTTAGGTTCTTGGATTTGGTTCCTGAAACATGGATACCATAGGTAATATCTGTAGTCACTCAAAAAGGATCAGGCTAGACATCCCCAAGGCTAAAAACAAGGAGCTGGCCAATGCTGGGATTTGTTTTGCTTCACTATGTATATCTGTTACAAGAATTTCATTTTGGTTTTCAGTGGAGGCAGGGAAAATGGGAGAATGAAAAAATTAATGCTTATTTACTGAAAAAAAAAGTTAAAGTTACAATAAAAATTTATATTGTCCAATAGGCAGTTCAGTTAAATAATCAGTAAATAAATATATGTTGAACAGGCATTACAGATAGGTAATTAACAAAACAGAAACGAAAAGCATAGGATCAAATTGGATCATATTTTGGGGAAAAAAAGAGTTTTTAATTATCCCAAGCCACAAAAGCCCATCTTTTGAACACCAGAATTCATAGTCATACATCCTCAAAGCTGAAAGGAATCACAGAAGATATCTATTCCAGGCCTGTTATTTGACAGATAAGGAAATCAGGTCCAGAGAAAAAGTGACTTATCCAAAGTCACACAGGGAAAAGGGTTAGAGACTCAGGTCCTCTGACTCTAAATGCAGCTTTCTTTCCATTGCACTGGAATGTTCCTAGCATTCTCTTTGACTGAATATTGGACTACACTTGATTTCAGGAGGGTAATAATTTCAAGCTTCAGGTGATTCAGATGGCAATTGAAGGATACATGGTTTAATGATGACATCCACATAAGAAGTTGTATAACATATATCAGTGAGGACATGACTGACTAGAAATTTGGGGGAGCCAGTTGTCCAGTAAGGTAATCAAAGATGGACAGAACACAATTTAATAAAGCTCAAACAAAAGCTGAATTATGTTGCAACTATTCCACAGGGAATAGATGGAGAAAATAAAACACAAAAGACAAGAATCACAAGGAATACAGAGGAGTGGATAGGCCCCAGTCTTCATCTGTAGAGAGAGATTACTCATAATGATATTGTCACAGATTCATGGACACATGTAATTGTTATTATTAAGACAGATATTCTGAAGCTGCCTATAATAAATTCTCTTGGTAGAGGTTCCATGAAGAACAACCTCATGCTTCTGTCTTAAGTAAGTGTTAGAGCCTCTAGTACATGAGTATATGAGGCTGGTTAGTTGGGTAGCCAGTTCTCCAGCATTATGCACAAACGTTTTTTTTCCATCATTAATTCATATTCATCCTCCAAATAGCAACTGAGATAATTTTCCTAAAGTTCAAGCCTGCTTATGCTAATCAATAAACTCTAGTATCTCCCTGTCATATCTAAAATTAGATGTAAACTTGACTGCTTGACTTTTAGAGCCTTTATCAACCTGACCCCAACATACTTTCCAACTTTATTTTATCTAATTGTCCTTCCTGATTCTTCCGTTTAGCTAAACCGACCTTCTTGCTGTTTTTCACATATGACACTATATATCCTCTTTTCGTGTTTTTGTATTGGCTGACCTTTTATGATTGGAATGAACTCTTTCCTCACCTCTTCCTCTTAGAATCCATTATTTCCTTCAAAATTCTGGAAATGAGACTTTCTACATGAAGTCTTTCCTGATTCCCCAACTGCCCTACCCTCTGCCCCAGCTGCTAGCCCTACCCCACTCCACATAACTTGTGTTGAATTGGTATGTATTTTGTATATATGTCTTTATACCTCTCTCAATAGCATTGAACTGTTTCAACTTGGTCTTTCCATACACAACACCTAACACAATGGCTAGCATGTGGAGGCTTTAAGAAATGCTTGTTAATTGATTGACTCTAGAAGAATTCCTCTTCTTCCCCATTCCTGGTTGTTAGAGCTTTTCTATTTTGGAAAGAATCCCCAGATAGATCAATAAATAAGATAAAATTAAGGACACACATACACACACATCCAAGTGGTGTAGTGGATAGAGGGCTAGGCCTAGAATCAGGAAGAGTTGAATTAAAATTTAATCTCAGACACTTACAAGCAGTATGACTTTGGGCAAGTCACTTAACTTCTTTTTGCTTTGGTTTCCTCACTTGTAAAAGGGGGATAATAATAGCACCTATCTCCCAGGATTGTTGTGAGGATCAAATGAAATAATAACTGTAAAGCTCCTAGCACAGTGTCTGATACATAGTAAGTGCTATATAAGTACTAGCGATTTATTACATAGATGCATAGCTATTATAGCTATGTCTATGTTATTATTATTAAATGCAAAGTTAAAGGGCCATTTTTTATCTGTTAGCAGTCACACTGGAGGAAAAATAACTGAAGACACTGGACAAATCAAAGAAAAGTTGAAACTAGAATGCCATTGTTTTTAATATTTTAAAGGGAACATTTTTCCTTTCCTTGATGTCATTTGGAGAAAAAAAATAAGTCATACTTCTGTCCTAAGGGCACAAATGATAGGAGTAGAGCTTCCTTTAAATAGTTGTTTTTTCCTTCTCTGGACAACATTTGGATGTTACATCTGCCACTGACATTTGCAGTTCCACATTGCTTTTTGACCCCCAACTGTTTCTGGAACCCCACACAGGCCTAGTGGCCAAGAACACCTTTTGCCCTCTGAATCTAGCACAGCGGTTGCCATCTTCTTCTGATGTGCAGCTCCCGGCAACCATCCATGCCTCAAGGCCTCCAGACTGGTTCCCAGCAATGCATTCTACCTGGGGCTACACCTGAAGCCCATATGGAGGCTTCAGCTGCTGCTCCATATAGGGGCCTGCTGACTGCAAGGCTTGGTCCAGATGGAACATATGATACCAGTGCTATGCAGGCTGACTATGCTCTGTTGGGGATTTGGTCTGTGAAAAATGGCCAACTAGAAACATTTAAATAATAATAACACAACACATGTTGATTTTTTTTCCAAGAAAAAAATAATTTCTGTGTAAAAATAAACCAGAAAAAATGTTTAGAAGGATGGGATTTATTTTTAAAGTGATAAAGATTCTAATGATCAAAGTCACATATGAGCAGAAATAAATAATTTAGAAAATACCTTTTCTCTCTTACTTCCCTCTTCCTTCAACTCCTGAACTTTGCTCTCTCTCTATGACAGTGCCTAATTCCATTCTTTATACTCCTACTAATTTAAATGGTCATTGTAGAGCTGGAAGGAACATTAGAAATCATGTGATCTGACTGTCAATCTTCTAGACTAAGATTGTGTGCTATTTTACATATAGCTTAACTATTGTTTTTGTTTGACAAATGATTTTTTAAAATAACATTTGTTTTCAATGAAATCATTATTTTTGAAGAAATTATCTGATCCATCATCTTCATTTTCCAAGTGGAGAAGCATTTATAGATTCCAAGATAGGAGAAGTGACTTCTGCAGGGTCATGTAGGCTTGAAAGAATATATTTGTAGTTTCTAGACTGATCTTTTCACAACCCAGTGTTTTTCTTACTATAGCACATTGCCTCTTGATTCTGCTCTTAAGCCTTCTATGCTTTTATTTAGGTGTTGTCATCAATACTCATCAAACAACGTAGCTTCAACCTATCATGTTAGACAGTCAATAAGCATTTATTAAGCATCTACAGTGGAGATACAAAAAAAAAAAAGTCAAAAGAGAGTCCCTGTGCTCAAGGAGTCTGCAGTTAAATGAGAAGAGAGAATATGAAAACAATAATGTACAAATAAAATGTATGCAAGATTGGAGATAATCAATAAGAAGGAAGGCATTAGGGTTAAGGAGAATCAAAAAGGCTTCTTGCAGAAAGTGGGATTTTTAAATGAGACTTGAAGAAATCCAGAACGTTGAGATGAGAAAAGAGAACATTCTGGCAGAGGGAGAGTTGGAATGATAGCAGATAAAAGAATTTCAAATTATATGAAAAAATGAAGTTAGTGATTTTGTGGATTATGGCAAGATCAAAGGCATAACCATCTCTGTGTGTAGCTGAGTAGAAGAGTAAATCATAGGTAATTAGTAAGTTGAAGAATTTGGAGGTTAGAGAGTTTGAAGGAATATCAATATTTACATTGAAGAAAGACTATGAGCCAGTCACTGAACTTATTGAAGAAAGGAGAATGTTCTAGATATTGGTACATTTGCTACCAGAATTTTGATTGGGTAGTTAATACAAATAAATAATAATAGGTTGCAATTCTCTATTTGTTGTGGCAAAGAATTGGAAACTCAGGGGATGCCCAGCAATTGGGTAATGGCTAAACAAGTTCTGGTATGTGATTATGATGGAATGTTATTGTGCTATTAAAAAATGATTAAAGAAATGGTTTCAGAAAAACCTGGGAAGACTTATATGAATTGATGCAAAGTGAAGTGAATAGAACTAGGAGAACATTACACACAGTAACAGCAATATTGTAACAATAATCAATTGTGAAAGAATTAGCTACTCTGATCAATACAACTATCTACAAAAATTCCAAAGGACTCATGATGTGTAGCTTTAGAGTGGGACGTGGGGAGGTGGGTGCAGAGAATTAGAGGAATAGGATTAAGAAGGTAGGCAGTAGGCGATCAATAACAGGATTTAATGGTAACAAATAGGGGTTCAGAATCACTGAGTAGGAAAGTCTATGATTTGATGGAAGTTTGTTATACATTGAGCAATATGTTCAGATAGGTCATCAACCTCACTATTAGTCTGACCTGATGGTAGAGTCCTCTCAAGGCCTAAGGCATCTTACGTGAGAAGACCAATTTGGGGAGCTGATGGATGGTCTTTATCACTTTCCCCTGAAATCAGGAGACCAGTGTGTGATAGAATGGCCATTTTCCCTTTCCCTCCAAAGCAGGTTGCTAGTATTCAATGCAACAGAGTTTCTCCTATTGCCTAGAAAGCAGAATACCAGGCAGGAGGCCTCATTGAAACTGAAAATCTCTGTATGAGGGTCCAATAAAGTAACTAAGTTTATTTTGAAACTAGATTCCTTGCTATTATCCTAAGAAAGAGGTCATTGTGTTTAAACTTGATGACATCCAGGTACAACCCACAAACAGCTAGGAGCAGAGTTCTTGTTCACAGAGCATCATTACTTACTGCCCCCAACCCCATAAAAGGTAATCTTTAAACAGGTTTGCCTCTTACTTGATTAGTTTAAAATGTCAGGATTTTGCCCTACTGGTCTGTGAAAATCTTTGGTCGAATGGTGATTTACATTCTATTTAAATTGTTATACAATATATGCATCAGCTTTCAATAGCTGTAGGATAATCAATCATTTTCTAGCTGCCTATAATTCCTTGTGGTTATATACTGCAATACATCCATTGTACAATGCCTGTCCTAAATGGCTTGTTCCAGAAATAGGCCATGACTGCTGAGATGTTCAAGTTACTTATTGATACTTACTTTTCAGGTTTAAAGAATCATATAGAGCTAGAAAGAACCGTAGTAGTTACCTACTCTAACCTGTCATTTTAAATATGAGAAAACAGAGTTCCAGAAAGGAACTTGCCCAAAATTATATAGGTAGTAAGGGTTAGGTTATTCTTAATTCAAATGAAATTCATCAAATGTCCTAACACCCCATCAGCATGTATAAAGGCTTTGGTACTCCAAGAAATTCCCTATAAATGGCCCATTTGGTTAGTCTCTAGACAATAAACAATTTTCAGCCAAATAAATCACTCTATTTTTTGTTTGTTTGTTTCCACAAAAACAAAGGGGTGGGGAGATTGCTGACTAAGTGGTTTATAGAATTCACTTAAAATACTTCATGCTTTAATTAAAATGTACATTGATGGGTTTCATTTCCCTGAGAGCAGCACTATGGTAATAAACCCTTAACTATTATGATCTATTTTGCCATTTCATAAAGTTCTGCAATTCTATCAAACACTTTCTCTAATCAGTAATCAGGACTTTCTGAGCTTTCTGTGCATGGTGTGTAATTTGATTTCCTTCCCTCGTGGGTTGTTATATACCTTAAATGTGTAGATTCAAAATGCATATATTTAGAATCAAGGGAAAGCATGGCCCTGTTTAGGTGCTACTCCTTGATGAATGGTGGAAGGCGGTAGTCATGGAAGCAAACTTTCGGCATGGTTGTGAAAATCTCCCTACCTCAAAAGGAATGACAGCAACTCTATAATCATAGTTGAAGAGTCAAGTGTGGAATGGTAGAATAAGTCGAAGGGGAATAGAGATTCTTGCCACACGTATCTCTTCACCTGTTTTAAAAGATTCCCTATTGCCCTGGCAGCTTCCTGAAGCCTCTGGTAAACTTTCAATATTGTGGATTCTATGTCAAAAATGATCTGTAATTTCATTCATGTGTTGTTAGCTAATTGGTTCTATGGGAGGGGCTGTTGCTTTTTTTATTCTGAGCTGTCACTTTAAATTTGGGTTGTGAGTATCTTTCTTAATAGAAATCACCTGTTGGGTTTACTCCTGGTTGTGTTTGACTCACATTGTTTTGTGCAGCCTCTACCTGATTTAATTGTCATGAAGTGCTGGCTATAGTGCACCTGGGTTACTATGGTGCCAGAACGTGTGGTTATTGGAAGCAAGAGACCTCATGTTTGTCTTTGTCTGGGGGACAAAGCAGAGGAAATTCATTGCTAAGGGGAAATTGCTATGTGACTCCCTTCTTGGGTGGGGCGAGATGCTTTAGAGGGTAAAGGAAAGACGAAACTTGACTGAAAATGAAGTAGTTAGGTTTTAAAGATTTATGGATCTTTCTGAACATGGTGCACTGGTCAAAAACTTGGCACACCTTCTTACAAGCTGTCTGCAACAGTTAACTCCATGACTGAATCTGGAAAATTCTGTGGACTAATTTTAAAAAAAAAGAAATGGGACAATTAGACTTGAGAGAGAAATAGTCTATTTCTAAATTATGTTTGGGCTAGATTAAGAAGCGCTGAACCCAAATCACATATGCTGGCCTTTTGTCTTTGTGTTCTGCTGTGTGTGTGTGTGTGTGTGTGTGTGTGTGTGTGTAAGGGGAGGCAAGTAGTTTGGATGGTGGGAGATTTGGAAGAGATTTACCTAAGAAGCCATTAGTACAGTACTCTGGCTATCATCCATAAGCCACTGGAGTAGAATAGAGCTTAAAGATGGGGTCAGAGGTGGGAAAGGCTGGAGATTGTGCCTTGTTAAAAATCCATCCCTGAGCCTTCAGTATTTCTGATGTAGTTTAAATTCCTTAACCAGCTCTTCCCTGGAACCAATGTAGGACTCCTAGTCCTTGGCTTATGAGCTTTCACCTTCAAATACTTTTTAAAGGCCTTTCCACTTAACTACCAAGTAGGGAATCAAGACTTTGCATCTTTCTGGTCAGTGATGCTAACTGTTTGATAGCTTTGTCAGTAAGTCAATAAATGCTTATTATGAGCCTATTACATGCCAGGCATGCTGGAGATACAAAGATTGGCAAAAGATGGCCCCTGCCCTAAAGGAGCTTACAATCTAATGGGAGAAGTAATTGTTATTTTTCAGTGGTATCTGCCTCTTCATGACTCCATTTGGAATTTGCTTGGCAAAGATACTGGGGTGGTTTGGCATTTCCTTCTTCAGCTCATTTTACAGATAAGGAAATTGAGGCAAACAGGGGTAAGTGACTGGCCCATGGTCACACAGCTAATAAGTGTCTGAGGCCAGATTTGAACTCAGGAGGCTAAGTCTTCATGACTGGCATCAGCACTCTACCCACTGTGTCACCTATCTGCCCTGATGGGGGAAGATAACACATAAAAAGAAGCTGTAAAGGAATGGGGAGAGTTTGAAAGCAAAGTCCACTGGAGTACAGCCTGGTGGGAAATGATGAAATGGCTGCCCTGGGCACCCTGCCTTTAATAAGGGATCTAGGAGGAGCTCTCCACTGTATACCCTCCACCTTCTCTAATCAGAGGAAGTGAGGGACCTACAGCAAGAGGGGCCTGAGGAGGTGTGAGTTTCAGGGTTGTTGTAATAATAATAGATTCTGAATTCCTGATTAGATTTTGAGCTTTTTGAGGGCAAAGATGGTGTTTTTGTCTCATTTTTGTATCCCCATTGTTTAGCTCAAAGTCTGGAAAATAGTAGTCCATTAATGAATGTTTGCTGCTCATCCTTTATTTCAGAGGACCAATGACATCACTGGTGATGTCTTGACTTGCACATGAATTGGATTTAAGTGAGGCAGCATTGCACAAGTCATCATCCTGATTCTCTCTTCCAGAGTCATCAGAGTCCAGGGAGAAGACAAAAGTCAGGACCACTGGTGATGTCCTGGGATATAGTGGATGATCTTGGCATCTTTGATGTCTGAACAAGCTCTAAGTTCTCCACAGCACCTGCTTCAGCAGCCTTCGTGGTCTTTGGAACAAACGATCCTCATTCACCCATTTTGCTGGGGCAGTCTTCACATGTTTCATGTGCCTCTAACACACCCACAGGTTTAAGGCCTGTCAGTTACCCTCAATCTGGTTTAGCCTGTCTACTGAGACAGTTTTACCAACAGGTGGCCACTTCACATTCTACAGCTTCCTAGAGCCCCAGGTGAGAGAATAATACATAATAAATGCAGGATGATGAGATTCCAGAGAGCATGATGGCTGTCCTGGGCACCCTACATAAATGGAGGAGCTTTCCACTGTCCATTCTTTGTGGGTTCTGATTTCCATCACACACAGTCTTTCATTATACTCCTTCCATTTCTCCTGTTACTGTTATCATAATGATATTTTCTCTTCTATTTTCTGCTGCTATACATGATAAATCATAAAAGTTCATTTCCCAAGCAGTGCATCATTTTCCACCATCTTGAGATGAGGCAAAGGAAACTGGCACTGGCAATCAGATCACCAGATAGTTACTCACCAAGAAGCTTCCTTGATGTCTCCTCTTTCCTTGTGTTTGAGAAAAAACCCAATGATCCCATGGGCAGTCATTTCAGTACCCTTTCGGATAGAGGTGGGGTTGGGACAGGGAAGGGGCTTATTAAAACGGTACTTTCCATCCTATGGCTAACTGACACCTTCTTCCATATTTCCTGTGATTCAGAGTCACTGACTGCCAAGGTTAAGGTCTTTTGCTAGTAATACCTGAGAAAGGCCAAGGTCACTCACTACATGCTGGGCCCATCACCAGTAGTCTTGATCTTTGTCTGGCCACTGGACTTCAATGACCCTGGAGGAGAGAGTGAGGCTGATGACTTTGACTAGCACCGTCTCACTTAAATCCAATTCAAGCACAAGTCAAGACATCACCTTCCTGATGTCATTGGTCCTCTTCAAGAACGAAAGACAAACAAAAGTTAATTTCCTAAAGTTTGTTTACAAGGCAAAAGAAACTATATAACCTCAAATATAATACAATAGGAAAAAGTAATTAGTGGTACAGAAAAAAAAAACAACAACTAGCCCTAGTCAAGGGATACAGTGTGGTACAGTGGAAATAGCATTGGTATTGGGTTGAAATGACCTGGATTCAAATCCTGTTTCTGATGCTAAGTTGTGCAACTTCAGGCAAGATACCTAACCTTTTTGCGCATCGGTTTCATTATCTCTAAAATGAGGGGATAGGAATAAATATCTCTGAAGTAGCTTCCAACTTCTAATAGGAAAACAACTAACATTATCAAGAACCTATTTGGATCTTAAAACTATAGATTGTAACTTAATGATAAGCTATTTAATCTAGGCACCATGGCTCCCTACATAGTGAATTGATGTCCTATAATAAATAAGAGGCCACTGAGGACAAGGGTGGGGCAGCTAGGTGGCACAGTGGATAGAACACTGGGCTTGAAATCAGGAAGATTCAACTTCATGAGTTCAAATCTGGCCTCAGACATTTACTAGCTGTGTAACTGTGGGCAAGTCATTTAAACATGTTAAAGCCTCAGTTCCTCATCTGTAAAATGAGTTGGAGAAAAAAAGAGCAAACCACTCCAGTCGCTTTTCCAAGAAAACCCCAAATGTGGTCAAAGAAGAGTCAGCCACAACTGAAATGACTGAACAGCAGAAGACAATGGTATTTTTCTCCCAGATCTTTCTCTGTATCTCTGTTACTGTCTCTGTCTCTGTGTGTCTCTCTCTACCTCTGTCTTCTTTCTCTGTTTCTCTCTATCTCTCTCTGTCTTTCTCTGTCTCTAACTCTGTCTGTCTCTCTGTCTCTTTCTGTCTCTCTCTCTCTCTCTCTCTCACACACACACACACACAGAGACACAGACACACACACACACACACACACACATCCACCTGTTCTACAATGACAAATTAACTTTCAGCCATTCAAAATGTCTCCTGTTTGTTTACGGCTTTTTAATGCTGTATCTACTACATTTTTTAACTATATTTTGGTGGGGACAAAAATGGCAATCATATACATTCAGGTTTGTTTTTCTCCCATTACATCAACAATAACATAGAATGCTATTCTGAAAGTATTCCAAGACAAGCTCATCCATCATGTCCCTGAAATATTATTACAAGTAGTAACTGTATTGTTTCCACTATATGGATTAAGAACATTCCTAGCCATTTGCAGACATTTCTTTGTCTCTAAGCCATGTCATCTCAAGCCCCTATTTCTGACCCACAGCTCAAGCTCTCACTCCTGAGGCTATGGGCCTCTCATTCTGATCTTGCCTAGGCCCAGAATTTCCCAGGCATTTTCATTCTTTAAACCGTAGCTCTGAGAACAATAATCAAATTTACACTATCATTCCTGGAATATAGATGTCAATCGATAGCCTCAACTTCAAGTGCCATTCCTTCTGACTTCCCTGCTCAAAACACACCTCCTGGCCACCACTTCACTATAGATGTTGTCTTCCTGTATTAGAATAAAAGGTTCCTTTGGGGTAGGAACTGTATTACTTGTTTTCACTTCTATCTCTAACCTTTAGCACAATGCCTTGGATATAGGGAGTAATAAATAGTTTTCTCATCCATTCATTCTGTCTTTGTGTCTTGAAATCTTTAAGTCTTCCTTCCTCCACAAAATTAATTGGAGGCTGGTTTTCTATTTAACTAAAAATTGGCAATGGTCAATAGAATGCTTTGACTGAACCCCATGGATAAATAGACAACTCTATTTGAGAGAGAAGCAAAGTATTTAATAAGAACTATCCAACACATAGACTTTTTTTTGAAATGATAAATATAATTAATAGTGTTTTTGAAATAAAAAAGTTTTGAAAAATATACAAATCCAATATGATGTGATGTAATCTGATTTAGAAAAAGTAACAGCATATTAACCCTACTAGATTTTTAAACAAAGTACTATTTATCAAAACTATATAACTTATTGACAAGAAAAAATTATCACTAGACTAGGAAAGAAATTCTAGAAACATATTCAAACTTATATAATAGTATATGACATACCAATAAGGATAACTAATTTATGTAGTACTTTAAAGTTTGCAAAGCATTTCACATATGATCCTCAAAACAACCTTCCTTCTGAGGTAGATTATTTTATTATCCTTATTTTACAAATGAATAAATTGGGACTGCAAGAAATTAAATGACTCTGTGAGGATTACACATCTAGTAAGTGTGTGAGGTGGGATTTAAACCCCACTCTTCTTCTTCCTTCCTTCTGTATCCAGTGTACTCCTTTTCTCATCTCTTAGTTATTTTTAAGTCATTCCCTCAAATTTATCTTATACTCATACCTTCTATTTATTTATATTCCTTCTAGCTATACTAATAGTGGTACAATTTTTAAGAATTACCAGTATTATCTTGACATGTAATGATATAAACAGTTCAGCTCCATTGAATCCCTTATGTTTTCTTTTACCTTTTTATTTTTGTAGGCTTCTCTTGGGTCTTGATATCAGAAATGAAATTTTTTTTGTTCAATTCTGGTCTTTTCCTTATGAAAGCTTGAAATCCCTCTATTTCATTGAATAAATATTTTTTCCCTTAAAGTATTATGCTTAATTTTGTTGTGTAGGTGATTCTTATTTGTATTCCCAGCTCCTTTGCCTTCTTTTTTTTGTTGTTGTTGTTTGTTTGTTTGTTTGTTTGTTTGTTTTGGTGAGGCAATTGGGGTTAAGTGACTTGCCCAGAGTCACACAGCTAGTGAGTGTTATGTGTCTGAGACCGGATTTGGACTCAGGTCCTCCTGACTCCAGGGCTGGTGTTCTCTCCACTGTGCTACCTAGCTGCCCCCTTTACCTTCTGAAATAGCATGTTCCGTAACCTCCAATCCTTTAATGTTGCAGCTACTAAGTCCTGTGTAATCTTGATTGTGACTTCCCGGTATTTGAATTCTTTCTTTCTGACTACTTGAAGTATTTTTACCTTGACGTAGTAATTCTGAAATTGGCTATAATTAATGTTTCTTGAAGTTTTTATTTTAGGACCTCTTTCCTGAGATGATCAGTGGATTCTTTCAATGCCTATTTCATCCTCTGGTTTCAGGATATCAGGGCAGTTTTCCTTGATAATTTCTTGAAAGATGCTGGCCAGGTCCACCTTTTGATTATGGTTTTCAGGTAGTTCAAGATTCTGACATTGTCTCTCCTTGATCTATTTTCCAGGTTTTTTCCTGTGAAATATTTTACATCTTATATTTTTTTTCATTCTTTTGAATTTGTTTGATTGATTCTTGATATTTCATATAGTCATTCCACATGCCCAATTCAAACTTTTAAGGAGTTGTTTACCTCAGTTAGCTTTTGTACTTCCTTTTCCGTTTGGCCAATTCTTCTTTTTAAACAGTTGTTTTCCTTTTTCAAGTTGTTGACTCTTTTTTTCATAATTCTCTTATATCACTCTCATTTCTTTTCCTTATTTTTCTTCTACCACTTTTATTTGATTTTTAGGCTCCTTTTTGAGCTTTTCCATGAGTTCTTTCTGGGCTTGAGACCACTTTCCATTTTTGTTTGGGGCTTTACCCATAGGTGTTTTGACATTCTTGCCCTCTTCTGAGTTTGTGTCTTGATCTCCCCTGTCACCATAATAACTTTCTATGGTCAGATTCTTTGTTGTTGTTGTTGTTATTTTTTGCTCATATTTTTTGGCCTTTTTCCTTTCTTTTAAATTAGAGCTTTGCTCCCAAGGTGGAAGGGGCAGTGTCTCAGGCTTCTTGTGCTAGTGGCACAGGCCCTGACTGTTTACCTTGTGCTGCTCTGATGTTTCCCTGAGGCCCATGGAGGACCCTTGTGTCTGGTGCTTCCCTGGGGGCATGGGGTGGCAGGTGGGTGGTGCTATTGGAGGCTGTAAGGATCTGGCAGCTTACCTGGTGCTGAGCCTGGGTCCTCAATGTGTGCTGAGGTTGGTGGGGTGTTTCTGCACTTCCCCTATGGCTACACTGAAGTACATTGAAGTCTGGTCACTAGAGATTGCCTGTGTGCCAATCTGTGTGACTTTGGAAGAAATTTCTAGCTCAGTAACAACATCAAAATTCATCAGTGACATCTATAAACTGGAAATATGTTCTTTGACAGTAACCCTAACATTAGAAGCTACACAATTATTTGCATAAATGGAATGGAATTAGATTACTTCTCCTGGGCCCAGGTGAACCAATCTTCACACCAGGCCATGCTCACTTTCCAGATCTAAATCCAACAGAGGAAGAGAGAGATATGAATGTTGCTGCTAAGTGTTGATGAACCCATCAGGAAAGAATGAAAATAAAGTACTCAGAAGATCTATAAACACAGTTCCCTGCTTCTGGTCTAGTTAATTCAAGTCTCCATGCCTCAGTACCTCCTGGGACTTGGGATCAGCATTCTATTTCCTTTACTCTGAGCTCTAAGCTAGGATTGAATGGAGTTGTCTTCCCTTTTCAAAGAACAATTCAATTGTGAATTGAGGATCTACCAATAAAAAGTGACCTTTTAAATACAATCACTGGGTCCCACTTTTTGTGGCTGGTTGTTTTGGTTGGAGCTTACTGTGCAGGGGATGAGACAGTTATTGTCCTCCCCAATCCCAATCCAAAAACCTACAATATAACAAGGTATAAGATAACACTGTATAAGTTAAATAATTATGATATTGCCAAGTATAGCTAAGTAAGCATGTTCTTAACGAGTGAGTACTAATGCCATAAGATGTTTAATTCATTTTTTAATCCACTGAAATGCAAATAGAATCAGAAAAGAATTTTTAGAAAGCTATAAATAGTTCATTCTAATCCATTCCCCTGCTTTTAGATGAATAAGATTATAGGATCTAGAACTGAAAGGGGGCTTTGAGATCATTTCTCATAACCTCTCATTTTATAGTGGAATGACACAAAGGCCAAGAGAGGGTAAGAAACATCTGGGTATTAAATGGACCAAGGCAGTATCTCTGCCCAGTCTTTTGTCTAGAAATCTATTCCTCTATTCAATAGAACTTCTTCTGTGCCACCACTGATTTTGAAGAACTGATTTTAATTTTAAAAACCTCTTACAGGTTTCTAATGTAGGGAGAAGTATAGGGGATGTTTAAAAATAAAATTACACATATATTGGGTTAATAAGACCATCACTGCCTTTCATCAGATATCTATTTTTCCCCTAATCA
Organism: Vombatus ursinus; assembly: GCF_900497805.2. Lineage (NCBI taxonomy): Eukaryota > Metazoa > Chordata > Mammalia > Diprotodontia > Vombatidae > Vombatus > Vombatus ursinus. Next base: position 44,269,364 of record NW_020954619.1, on the reverse strand, counting down.
CGTAACTTCCAACATTTTGACTATTCTTCCTTTGTTATTTTCCTCCTCTTTCATTCACATTCATTGTCTGTTTCCCCAACTAATTAATAGAGGTTTTAATGCTTTAATTCTTTTTCCCGTCTCTTCCCATTTTGATTTTTAACCACCCTTCCTATTAGGGATGTGCTCACTTCCTCCTGTTCTACATTGAGTGAGACCAAGAACATCTGGTTATCTTCCTCTACGTAATAACAATTTGTATACTGAAAACAGTTATTGTCTTCCCTCAGTCTTATCTTCCCCAAGCTAAATAGTCCTAATCCCTTTAGATTTTCCTTATAGGTTTTATTTTCCACCACTTTAATTATCTTTGTTTCTCTCCTCAAATATCTTCTACAATTCCTCCACATTGCATAATATCTTAGTGCCTAGAACTACCCTCAATTCTCCAGAAAGTATTTGACTGAAATATAAGCAGGGAAAAAATTAATCTAGACTGATAGCAGAATAATAATGATAGCAATAATAACAATGATAATAAGCATATTTTGAAGGGATTTTTAAAGAGGTAGGAAACAGAATGCTTAGGAGAATAGCTAATAGGACAGGATGTTTTAAATTATCTTCCTTCCTAATCTATTTTTTTTCTTTTAGTCTCCCTATCTCACCCAGGTTAGAAATGCAGTGGCCAGTCAGAGGTCTGATCCCAATACTGATCACCTTAGGGGCTTACCATATTGGTGCCAAGCTTTGTGTGAACATTCAATCACCTTCAGCCCTACTGCAGCTCAGAACTCCTTATCCCAAGCAATCCACAAACCTTATCTAACAAAATAAAAGGGATTACAGTCACATATCACCACACAACCTAAACTTCTTCTTCAAAAGAAGACCTGCTATAAAGAGAGAAAGGGAGAAGGGGCAAAAATAGTATTATGTAGTTAGCCATCCCCAAAACAAAGAGCAGAGACACTGAATAGCAGAATAGAGTAAATATTGAAATTATATGTCCTAATCTCCTGAATCAGAATAGTTTCTTGTACGTCCTTGTAATGTTAGGTATCATTCAATATGGTTTGTCTCCACACCTACATTAGAAACTCCTTCTGGAAAATAATTGTGTCACATTTCTTTGTGCTCATCAAAATACATGTTGCAGTGCTTTATACATGGCAGGTGCTCAATAATTTTTTACTGATTGATTAATTAGTGAGTTAAGTGGTTCAGCTTTATCTTGGTATTAAATCTGAAGTCTCTTACTATCACTTGGACATTGGATAAACCAAAGATTAGTTTCCACAGAATTCTAGAATCTCAGAGATGAAAATCCTTTGAAGGTCTACTCCAACCTGTACCTGAATGGGAATGCCCTCTGTAATTTTCCTCAACTACGATTCTTCCTATCACATGGTTATTTACCCTCATTTTAACTCCATAACATATATTATAAATTTAACTTCTGAATGAGTTCATTCAGGAAGCAATTATTGAGTGTCGCTATCTGTGCTAATAGTCAGAGAGTCTATTAGGACTTGTGGGACCCTATAGTGTTTACAGATGGTTCTAATTGTTAGAAAATTCTTCATATTGAGTCAAAATCGTTCACCCTATAACTTCAACTCATTGGTCTTGGTCCTGCTTCCTGGGGAAGGTTATAGACAGGATTAATGAATTGAGAAATGACTAGACTGCCTGTGCATTTCCCTTCAATTTTGAGATTTACTCTAAAATTCCTCTTCAGGAGGTAAAGGGTTTTCCTTTCCCAAGGCTGACCTTTTTCCTTGAGGTGTCACATGCATTAAATGGTAAGGAAGCTAGGTCACACAATGGAGAGAGTGCCAGGCCTGGAGTCAGGAAGAATCATCTTCCTGAGTTCAAATCTGGCCTCAGACACTTACTAGCTGTGTGACCCTGAGCAAGTCACTTAACCCTGTCTGTCTCAGTTCCTCATCTGAAAAATGAGATGGGGAAGGAAATGGCAAATCACTCCTATTCCTTTGCCAAGAAAACCCCAAATGAGGTCATAAAGAGTCAGACGTGACTTAAAGGATTGAACAAAAACAACAACAAAGGGTGAATGGTTCAAATTGGGCTCCACAACCTCTAGTTTTGTTTTGTTTTGTTTTGTTTTGTTTTGTTTTGTTTTTAATTCTTTGATTCTGTGACCTTACCTTAGTTACAGGTTTTGTTGTGTTTTGTTTATTTATCTTTGATCTTTTTTTTTTCCATCTCCTTATCATCCTTACAGGACTCTTCTAATTACCCTAAAGCTTCTCATTGACCTTCTACAATGTGGCACCTAGAACATCATCTTCCAGAAGTGGCCTGGCCAGGCCGTTTACAGGAACACTACTATTCCAAAGGAGTTTGAAAGCTTCAGGGAAACATTCCTGTTCCCCCTCCCATGGATGGTTAAGTGTCAATGGCACTGCTGTTTCTGCTTACAATGATCACATTCCCCTCGTTTGCTGGTGATGCTGCTTCTCCCCAGCTGTTGCCACACATGCTCCCTACCTTTATTTCAGCTCCAATTCCCGCCAGTCACAGTGCATATTTTTTTTCAACTGCTGCTGATTCTCACCACAGGCAGCACACACAATTACTTCAGTAAAGTAATTATTGTATTTTACAGTCAGGTCGGCCATTTTTCAACACAGGTGCATTTAATAAATTAGAGCTGGTTGCTCCAAAAGTGAACTCAACTTGCCGTATCAAGCTGAAAAGAGCACTTAGTGCCCCAAGTTAAGACAAACAAGCCTTGGCTTCACTTTTATTGGACTAGATGTTAGGAAAATGGTTTGGGTTTTTGTAAAAGGTATTGTCTCTTTTCTACCTTAAAATGGTCATCAGTTAATCTAAGCAAAAGTCTTCAGCCCCTACCCTCAGCTCAGCCCTGGGCCAAATGCTGGAAGAGACATCACATAATAAAGATGCAAAGAACCTCAGAAATCATTTCTTGCAACTTCCCTATTTTTCTGACAAGGAAAGCAAAGCCCAGCCAAGGTCATATAGGCCTTGGTCTTCTGACTAAATCCAATGCTTTTTCTAAAGTATCAGATATGGTCCCAATTCTCAAAGATGCTAAGGAAATCATTTGGACAAAGAGGAACCCTAGCAAACAGGGCAAGATAATATGAAATTATATGCTAAGACACTCAGTATAGGCTGTGTTACAGGGATTTGGAGAAAGGAAGTCGTAACATGGGTTTGAATATTCACAGAAGACTTCATGGAGAAGTCCTCATTTGGGTCTCAATGAAGGCAAAGTATCTGGAGAAGGAGAAATGTTAAGGGAAGGTAATCTAGGGAACATGAGTACAAGGTTAGGCCCAGAAAATAGCATGAATAATGTAATCACACTGGCTGGGGTCAAGAGTGTGTAAAAAGAGAATAGTGAGAAAGATGTGGATAAGGAGAGTGGGGACAATTTATAGAGGGCCTTAATTGCCTGGCAGAATCATTTAGACTTGATATAGTTAGGAGCAGGGAGTCACTGAAGGTTGCTAAGAAAAAAAGAAATAAGATGAAAACTACATTTAAAAAATATAAGAAAGATTAGTCTGACAACCATGGGCCAGATGCATTGGAGAAGGACAATTATAGGCAGGGAAGGGAGGCTTACTATAGGTTGCTGTAGTAATCTAAGTATAAAGTGGCAAAACCCTGGATTAAAACAATAGTTTTAACTATAGGTCTACAGAAAATAAAAGTCATGATGCCATAGGAAGCAGCAAAGACTGGTTTTTTTTTTTTATATATTCACTAGTGTTTTGTTTTGTTTTGCTTTGTTTTGTTTTGAGTAATGAGCACTGATTCTGTAATCAGAGAACCTGGGTTCAAATCTTACCTCTGGTGTTTACTACTGGGCAAGTGACTGAGCAAGTCACTTAATCTCCTGGGGCCTCAGTTCCCTCATTAACAAAATGAGAGGATTAGATTGGATAACAATAACTGGCTTCTATATATCTCTTACTATGTGCCAGGCACTGTGCTGTGCTAAACAATTTTCAGACACCTTATTTAATCCTCACAACAATCCTGGGAGATAAGTACTATTATTATCCCAATTTTACAGTTGAAAGTACAGAAGCAAATAGATGTTAAGTGACTTGCCTAAAGTCACATATGCTCATAAGAGTCTGAGGCTGGATTTGAACTCAGGTATTCCTGACTCCAGGACAAATTCTCTATCCACTCTATCACCAAGTTGCCTCAGCAAGGATGACCCTTTTGGTCCATTTCAGAAACAGCTCTATGACCCTCTCAGCCTAGTAAGACTGTGAGAGTAGATATTGATGACTGTCCACCCAGGAATGCCTCCTGTAATAAGAATACAGCTCCCTGAGTTATGTGGGAATGTGGAATGCAAAGTCATTAGAAAAAAATTAAAATGAATAACTGATTTCATATATGATCCCATGAGGAACAGAGTAGAGCATTATACAGGTGGGGGGAAAAAGGTCTAGCAAAACAGCAATGATGTCTTATGGAGTCACATGAAATAAGTGAGGCAGAAACAAATTCAAGAAAAGTTGAAGAATAAAGAGAAAAAGGGGCAACTTGGTGCAAGGGGGAAAGTATTGGATTGGAATACCATCCTTGGGCATCCTTGATTAAATCATTTCACCTTCAGGGTCCTCAGTTTCTTCATTTACAAAGTGTGTGGACTAGCTATCTAAGGTCTTTGCCATCTCTCAATCTATGATGCAACAAAAAGAAAACTCAGAGCATAACCTAAAGTTTAGGAAGAATACAGACAAAAATACATAATATTAAATCCATTCTTGCAAAGTGGTCCTTGCCTTTGGAGGGATAAGTGGAGAAGAATGCTGCTGAATCTCATCTTACTATAGCAAAGTGCCCTTCTTGAAGAGGGAAGAGCGAAAAATCAGATAATCAATTCTGTGGAAAGGAAGGATCATTGGAATCCTACCTTGCTTCCTCTGGGGCATGGAGGTGCCCTTGAGTTTTTCAAGGCTATTCTAGAGGCACAGGCAAAAGTTCTGCTGGAAAGACTTCAGGTCCAGGCCTGTTGATGGACTGGATATCTTTTATCGAGAGGTGAGAGGCTCATGACCAGAACATCAAAGAATAATGTTCTCTCTTTTGGCACCTGGAGATACTGATAAGTTCAGATTTGTGTTGGTGGAAGAATTACCCATTTCTTCTATTAAAAGTAATGAGGCAAGGAAATTCTTCATCCTTCTTTGGAAGACTATTAGTTTTCTAGACTCGAGAAGTCCTAGGGAAAACCTGAGAAATAGATCATATGTCCTGCTTCTATAGCATCTCCCAAGGACAAGAGGAACAAAGAATTGGTGGGTGGGGAAGACATATGTCCTTTTATCTATATCTGTGTGTGCGTGTGTGTGTGTTGTGTTTATGGAGTAAACTGGTATAGATATACTCCAAGGAAATGGACAAAAGTCGCAGTTCTTTAAGAGCACATCTCAATGACTGCTAAAGACATTGTAGAATCTGTTAACATAGGGAAGCCAAATGTTTCAAAGGTCATTCAGGCCAACAAAGAAACAGGATCAGCCACACTAAAAAACAAAGGAAAGTGATTTTGAAAATGAAACATGCCATATATATAAATATATACATATATGTATATACAAACATATACAAACATATACACACATGTATACATGTATATATACACACATATGTGTATATATTTTACATATACATTGTGTATAGCAATAGAAAACAGAAACTAAGTAAATCTTTGCGATCCAAAATCATGAATGTGTCCCTTCAAAATAAGAGAATGTACGCAAAAACTCCAATTTAATGTTGGTAGGAACAGAGGGGAAAAGAAAAGAAAGGAGAAGAGCAGAGAGGAGGGGAGGAAAGAATAGGAGAGGAGAGGAGAAAAGAGGAGAGAAGAAAGGGATGAGACTTTATTGAGATTTTAATCAGAATGGAAGAATTCCAGATGAAAATTAGGTATTTGTCAGATGATATTAGATGAATTATTAGAATTATCATATTCCACTATGATGTCTAGATATTGATTCTGCCTGATGATAAACTGTTACTGAAGCATTTTTCTTTGGGAAGGAATAAAAATTAGGCTAAGTGGTATCCGAGTGGCCTTGACTGATTCACTTAGCTACTATACAATGCTGGACTGACAGCTGGCCTGGCTGAGTTCTATCATATATTAATGTGCATAGATGACAGAGTGTACAGTACAAGGATGTCACATGTGCAGTTTCGCTGAGACCAAAGGTCTGGGAGATGAAGTGTGATGGGACCATCTGTCACCTGAGGCAAAGATGTTCTTCAACCTGAGGCTTAGCAGTGCACCTAGGTTTTCACCTGATGTTAGACAGCCTGTTTCTTTATTTAAAAGAAAAATAACAGGGGCAAAGTGCCAGGGAAGGAGGTATTGGCTCCCTACCATCAACAGCAGGAAAGCTCATTAGCTTAATCTTAAAGCACTCACTATTGAAAACAAGTTAGTGCCAGAGAGAATGAGGGTAAGAGCTTGCCTTCTCCAGCAACCCACAACTTAGGAGAGTGCAACTGAAAAAGATATTACAGGACTCTCTGGGAAAGTACTTTCTATCTCCTCTCCACCTAGATAAATTATACCCATCCCTTCAGACCTGACTATAATCTATCTCTTCTATGAAGCTTTCCTTGACCACAGCAGACTATACTAGTCTCTCCAGAACTCACACAGTACTTCTTGTGATTGGCACTTTCATATCCTGCCTTGAGTGATAAATATACTTTCTATCATGTACAGATATCTTATCTCCTCATTTAGATTATAAACTCCTTGAGGCAAGGTAACATGTTTATAATTCTTTGTCTCTGAGATATAACCTGGCATTATAGCATCATAGAATCTCACAGTTGGAAGAGACTCAGAAATCATCTGACCCAATCCATACCCAAATAAATCCCCTTCTACAACAAGTGGAATAGCTTCCACTTGAAGGCCACTCTCCCCAGTGAAAGGGAAACCCCGTCTCCCTCATTAATTTCTGCAGATGGCTTCCAGTTCTACATTCTAGGGCCAAGAAGGATAAGTCTAACCTTCCCTACACACACACACACACACACACACACACACACACACACACACACACATTTTATATAAGAGTATTTCAGCTACTTGATGATAGCTATCTATCCCTCCCACTAAGCATGCATTGTATAAATACATATTAATTAATTGATTGAAAGGTAGTCTTGAATGTCAACCTATTTATTTCCTCCATATCTGTATGGACATCAATCGATCAACAATTATTAAGCACTTACTATGTGCCAAGCACTGTGCTAAGCACTAAAAATACAAAAAGAGGCAAAAGGCAGCCCCTGCCCTCAAAGAGCTTACAATCTAATGGATATGATGATACTATGGCACAAAGAGAGGATGCTGTATTTTACCTTTCTTCGCAAGTGTAATGCCATTTCAGAATAATATTCCATGTTCTTGATAAAATGGCAGTCACGTCTAACTCATTATGTTTTGCCTTCCTTTATCACCAATTTGTGTGAGAACAACCAAATGACAAAGAGAGTCCACACTGTCTCTAACCCCTAAGGCCAAGGTAAAGTCAATAAAAAACAATAAATCGCTCCAAGACAAATAATTGTTTATGAACCAGCATATTTGCGAATATATTCTGTGTAGTCCCTACGTAAATTTCTAGGGTACAGAGGTGTTCAAATTATTTGGGCCAAAGAATACTTTAGTTGTTGCATGTGTGCGTGTGTGTGTGTGTGTGTGTGTGTGTGTGTGAGAGAGAGAGAGAGAGAGAGAGAGAACTATAGTCATGTGTTTGCTTTTTCTGACAATATATTGATTTAGAGCATTTGATCTTAACCAGATGGAAACAGATTGATCTGGTTTCACCACCATTAGTTATTTCTAGGTCAGGTTTTGTTTGTGCCATACTTTTTGTGCCATGCTCTTTCATCAGAGAGTCAGTCAACAAATATTTATTAAGCACCTACTATGTGCCAGGCATTATGCTTTTTAAGAATGGCTATCACTCCACGGAAAAGAGCAAAAGTTGCAGCTCTTTAAGACCAAATCTCAATGACTGCTAGAAATATTGTGGGATGTGTTACTGTAGAGAAGTCTCGTGTTTCAAGCATCATCCAAGCCCACAAGGAAGCCAGATCAATTACACCAAAAACAAAGGAGAGTGTGACTGAAAATGAAAAATAGCATAAAGAATTGATAAATTGATAATTGCCACAGAGCAGCATCATTTAAACGGATTTAAATTAACACTTTCAGAGTGACCTGATACATTATATGGCTGGGGACAGGGAATGCTATTGATTCCTTTAAAGTGTAGCACAGATCTCTTAAAGTTTGAAGGACAGCAAAATCAATAAAAAGTGACAATTGCTATGAAGAAAAAAAATGTATCAATGAAAACTGGAAAAGATATTTTTTACTGATAAAATTCACTTTTTCATTCAAGATTGTATCAAAATTAGTACAAGAATTCTGGGTAAGCCTATAAGATATGTGAATCTTTATCACACCCTAAAATATACACTATCAAGAAATGTATGGGGGATTTTTTTTTATAATGGTCCTCATTGGTATGTCAGCTGGTGGCACAGTGGATTGAGCACTGGGCCTGGATTCAGGAATACTTGAGTTCAAATCCATCCTCAGACATTTACTTAGCTGTGTGACTCTGGGTAAGTTACTTAACCTCCATTGCCTTAATTTCTCAAACTGTAAAATGAATATAATAATAGTACCTAGTTTGCAGGGTTGCTATAAGGATAAAATAAGATAATATTTATTTTTTAAAAAAGTGTTTTGCACAATGCCTAGTACATAGTAGGGACCACATAAATACTTATTCATCTCCCTTCATTTCAGGAATAACACATTCTAATATATGTATTAAAATTCTGAGAAGCAGAATTATTCCAGAATTATAGAAAATCACAAATGGAGATATAATATTGCTTTACAACTTTGCATCATACTCCAAGCATTGTCTCTGACTACTTATATTTCCATAAATTTTGCCTTTGCTTGATTCTTATGAGGTTGAATTAGCCTCTGGACAATGATAAACTACTTGAATGCACTCCTCATTGATTTTACTCCATCATATTCTCCTCATCCCAGTTATTCTGATCCCCTGGCTGCCATTGTTCAAATCTTATTCTCTATCCACCACAACTGCTCCCTCACCTTCCTACCCCAACTTGTCTTGCACACACCCAAATCCCACTTTAAAACTGCATAACTTCACCCTCATGTTCTCTGGTACACCTCTTCCATAAGCAACAAACTAACTTTCATCTTAAATGTTTTGTTTTTTCCCCTTGAGCCTTGCACTTTGTCACACTCACTGAGACCTCCATCTTGCATTTCCAACAACCCGTTGTACATCTCAAACTGGGTGTCTCACAGACATCATAATCTCAACCTGCCTGAAACTAAGCTCATTATTCCTGCCCCTCCAACTCTCTCCTCTTCCCAAATTCCCTATCACTGGTGAGGGTACTACCACCCACCCAGGATCACAACCTAGGTGTCATCCTTGACTCCTCACTCTAACTCCCCACATCCAATCTATTGCCAAGGTCTACCAAATTTACCTTTGTAACATCTCTCACATATACCCCTTTTGGTCTCCTGACACTACTTATAGACTCTTATCACCTTACTCCTGGATGATGGAAATTGCCTGCTGATTGCTTTCCCTGTCACAAGTATCTCCCCACTCTAGTCAATCCTTTGATGGGTTGTCAAAATATTCTTCCTAAAGTCTATGTCTGACCATGTCATACTCTTATTCAATAAATTCTAGCGGCCCCCTATCACCTCCAGGATCAAATATAAACCATCTGTTTGTAATGTAAAGTTCTTCTTAATCTGTCCCCTGAAAAACTACCATTCCAGTCTTCTTACACTTTACACATCACCATCCCTCACCCCTCTAGTATCTTTTGATTCAGCAATTCCAGCAAAGAGGCTGGGGACATGTTATAAAGGACAAGACTAAGAAATTAATTCGAAAGTATTTTCTCTGACTGTCCCTCATGCATGGAATGTCCCCCCATCTCTACCTCATGTTCTCCTACAAATTTCAGCTAAAATCTCACCTTCTACAGGAGGCTTTTCCCAATCTCCATTAATTCTAGTGTCTTCCCTCTGTTGATTATTTACAATTTATCCCATATATTGCTTGTTTGTACATAGTTTTTTTTCCGCATGTTATATTCCCCCATTAGAGTCCCAGAGAGTGTCTTTTACCTTTCTGTGTATTAACAGTGCCTTGCACATAGTAGGTGTGACTGATGACAGAGCTTCCCTGGCTACCTTTTCTATTACTGGTTAAATTTTAACTTAAACATTTTGACTCCTAAATCTACTATGTAATATTAATGTATTATGTGAAACTAAAGGACACATATAAAGCATTCAAAGATTAATATTTGAAAAAGAGTATTCTGTATTTTGTATTTTATTACAAGTACTAATATTCATGGTAGGGAATTGGAATATTTGTTTCCCATTGGCACTTCCAGGCTCTCCTTTTACTACTATCTCTTAAGTAATTTTTACACCTTTGAAGTTCATTCAATCCATATTTATCACCCAATAAAGGTTCTGGTGATTGTTGTCTACTAATCTCCAAGATACTCTCCTTTCTTCTTTAATGTGTTCAATTCCTGATTCACATTCTTTCCTCCTTAATTCCTCCCTTCCTACTAGTGGACCTCAATACATATATTAATATATGCTCAAACAAACTAATTTCCCAATTCCTCAGCTTGCTCAGTTCCTATGACCTAGTATTTCATTCTACCACAGCTACAGAAATAGATGATTATACCCTTAATTTTGCCATATTCCATGAGTGTTTCACATTGATGTTACAAAGATCTAATATTCCTTTATCTGATCATAATCTACTGTCATTCCACCTCTCCCTCTGCATTGAAACTCTAAACCCTGTTCCTTATCCTTTTCATGACCTCCAATACCTTCACTCCTCAGTTCTTTCCCAGGCCATCACTACTTCATTGTCTACACTCCCCTCTTTTCCCCATTTTGGTCCCTTGGTGAACCAATTCAATTTCTATACTATCCTTTGCTCTTCAATCACTTGCCTTTTTATTCTATTGAAGATCTTGACCCGACAAACCCCAAACTTAGATTACTCCCACCATCTGCTGACTCACAGGCTGCTGAATTAAGCTGGAGATAATCATGAAACTGTTGACTAGGTTTGCTAAAAATCTATGTTACATAAGCTTACTGTGTTCTTGCTGTAACAGGGTAATTCTTTTACACCTCCCCTAATGAATTCACCATCCCACTCACTATAGTGACTTTTCCAAACTCTTTCATCCCTCCTCAAATCTCTCATACCTTTACCTCTCCCCACCTTTTCAAGTGAGAATCTCATCTCATATTAAGCCTTAAAAAATAAATGATCCATCTTCAATAGCCATCTCTCTTCTCCCCTCCTTTTCATTTTGCATAACTCAGATACCTTCCACTACTATCTCTTTCACCCTTCTTTTACATGAAGAGGTAGCCCTTCTAAACAAGACAAACCTTTTACCTGCACAAGTGATCCTTTTTATCTCATTTTCTCCAGCAGATTGTCCTCTCTATCATCCCCATAATCTCTAATTTTTAATCTCTCCCTGTTTACTGGATGTTTATCTACTGCCTAAAAGCATGCCTGTTCCCTAAAAACTCCCCCATCCTCAAAAACCTTCTCTTTATTTGTCCCTCCCAGTAGCTATAATGCTATATCTCCCCTCTTCCAAGCTTCCCCTTTACTAATTTAGGGTATCATCATCCTTTCAGTTATCCAGGCTTGCAACCTAGATGTCATTGTGGACTTCTTATTCTAACTGTCCATAACCAATCAGCTGCCAAGTCCAGTCATTTCTATATTTGCAATGTTTCTCATGTATACCCCTTTCTCTCCTTTGATACTATCATCATCCAGGTCAGGCCTCCTCATGTCACATATAGACTGTTGCAATAGCCTGCTAGTTGGTCACTCTATCTAGTCTCTTCCCACTCTAGGCCATCCTGTATTCAGCTATCAAATTGATTTTCCTAAAAATGCAGGTCTTACCATGTCACCCCCTCATTCAATAAACTTCAATTGATCCCTATTACCTCTGGAATCAACTATAACATCCCCTGTTTGGCTTTTAAACCCCCTCATAATCTTTTCCCTCCTATCTTTCCAGTCTTTGTACACATCCCTTTCACACAGTCTGTGATTGAGTGACATTGGTCTTTGTTCTGATTCTCATATGTGGCCCTCCATCTCCTGATGAATGTCTCCCATGACTGGAAAACTAACTAACTCTCTCTCTCTCTCTCTCTCTCTCTCTCTCTCTCTCTCTCCCTCTCTCCCTCTCTCTCTCTCTCTCTCTCTCTCTCCCTCTCTCTCTCTCTCTCTCTCTCTCTGTCTCTCTGTGTGTGTATCTGTGTCTCTCTCTGTCTCTGTCTCTCTGTCTCTGTCTCTCTCTCCCCCTCCCTCTCTGTCTCTCTCTGTGTGTCTCTGTATCTCTGTGTGTCTCTGTATCTGTCTCTCTCTGTCTCTCTCTCTGTCTCTCTCCTCATCTCTGTCTCTTGGCTTCCCCAGCTTCCTTCAACCTCCAAATAAAGTCCCACATTTGGAAAGAAATGTTTCCCCATTCTCCTTAATCTTAGTACCTTCCCTCTGAGATTATCCCCAATTTATTATCTGTCTTCTTATGTGCCACAGAAAGAGCTTTGCTTCAAATGACTGCAGTGAATGGACTAAATTAGTCTCTTACCTACCCTTTCAGTTTTATAAGAAGGGTTGGGAAAGAATTCTTATAAAAGATGAACTTTTAGTTAGGACTTAAAGGAAGCCAGGCAGGTCAGTAGTCATAGCAGAAGAGGAAGAACTTTCCAGGCATTAGGGACAGCCAGAGAAAATGCCCCGAGTCAAGAAATGGAGTGTCTATTTTTGAAAGAGAGAGAGAGAGAGAGAGAGAGAGAGGAGGAAGAAGAAGAAGAAGAAGAAGAAGAAGAAGAAGAAGAAGAAGAAGAAGAAGAA